>NC_048305.1:41358144-41465893 GCF_013100865.1 Trachemys scripta elegans | reverse complement strand
AGGCACCCCCCCCAACCCCATCCCCCCACAGCCCTGACCCCCAGCTCCGAGCCCAGCCCCTCTGAGCCGGGCACCCCCTGACCCAGAGCCCAGCTCTCCACCCAGCCCTGGGCAACTGTAGCACCACCCCTTAGCAACGACAGCCCATTGGCATCAACCATCACCATCACCCAGCGACAGCCCATTATGTAATTGCAAATGTATACATACCATTAAAGCATTTAATGTTTTTAAATAATGTATTTCATGTATTTTCAAATTATTAAAAATTAATTTTTGAATGTATTTCACTGGTTATCTTTTACATTTCCAAATACATGTTACTATACTATTGCAACTTTTTTTATGGAAGGGGCCCCCAAAATTGCGTTGCCCCGGGCCCCCTGAATCCTCTGGGCGGCCCTGGGGGGCAGGACATGGGTGGGGGTCGGATGGGCGGGGGCCAGGCTGTTTTGGGAGGCACAGCCTTCCCTACCTGGGCCCCAATACAATTTTGCAACCCCAATGTGCAGGGCCGGTTTTAGTAAGTGCGGGGCCCGATTCGAACAGTTTTGACGGGGCCCCGGCAGGGATGACTAAAAAAAACCACGTAAAAAAACCGCGTGGGGCTTGTACTCACCGGGCGGTGCTCCAAGTCTTCAGCGGCACTTCGGCGGTGGGTCGTTCACTTGCTCCGGGTCTTTGGCGGCACTGAAGGACCCACAGCCAAAGTGCTGCCAAAGACCCGGTGCGAGTGAAGGACCCGCCGCCGAAGTGCTGCCGAAGACCCGGTAGGGAACCGATTGTTAAGATTTTGGCAGCTCATCACTGCCCTCTCTCATTCTAACAATAAAGAGTTGGGCCTTTCTATTGCAGTTTTTAAGTCTAAATGTAGCTAAAGCTCCGCTGGCTTCCTTGCAGTCCTGCTCTTTGCAGGTTCCTCTGTCTTTGCAAAGAAATGTGCTTTGCAGTAGTTGGATGCCAAACATTACACATCTGTGTTGCTGAATGAATCACCCTCAGTCACCTCCAGCCTATGGATATGGTATGCTGAACAGATATGGTATGCTCCAGCGTATGCTGAATTATACAGCAGGGTTCAGGCTAGCTCACTGAGGATCGCAGGGTGGGGAGGCAATACCTGGGAATTCAGCTAGGACCCCATCCAAAGAGAACATTAGCTCATTGTCTCTGGAGACCACAGCCCAAAGTTACTTTTCTATGCAGCCTGCCAAGGGATGCAAGTACCACTGTCCCATTTTGCAGATGGTATAGCTGAGACCCAGAGATGGTTTTGGCAGAGATGAGAACAGAACTGAGGTAAAGCCAAGCCTCATCTACTTAGCTACTCTGCCTTTAAAAAGGAATGTGCCATGGCTAGATGTTGGGTGATGCTCTCTACAGAATGGGGCCACTCCTGCCTGCGAGACAAAACATACAAAACCTTCTGTTAAAAGAAGATCCAATGGCTGGAAGTTGAAGCTAGACAAATTCAGACTGGAAATAAGGTGTAATCTTTTAACAGTGAGTGTAATTAACCACTGGAGCAATTTACCAAGGGTCGTTGTAATAGGGTTAACGACTCACCAATGCAGCACCTCCTGCTGGTCGGTTGGGAATTAGCTTGTCCAGCACTTGGAGCACCACCTGGTGGCCAGTGACTCGCCTGCCTCAGGCCCCCGTGTCCCTCCCAGACCCTGGTGCCCTTTACCTCAGGGTTCTGCCTCAGCAGTACCCTCAGACTCTGGGTCTCCCCTCCCCAGGGAACCACCAACCCTTTAGCCCCACCTTGCCTCAGTGGCTACTGCCAGTCATCATCTAGTCCCTGCTCACTGGGGCAAACTGCAGTCTGTAATGGCCACTCATCATTGGCAAGGAAGTTGGACCAGCTGCCTCTGCCTAACCCCAGGCTGCACCTCCCAGCCCTAGTACCTGCACAGGCCTTTATCAAGCCTCAGCCTGGGGAATTGCCAGGCTGGAGCTCCCCAGCTCCTTCCCCAACACTGATCTGCTCCAGGTATCCTATTCCCAGGCAGCTAGGTCCTGGTCCTGGTCCTGGTCCTTCTCCTTCTTTCTCTCTCTCTCTCTCTCGAGACTGACCCAGCTCCTCCCTGAGCCCTTATAACAGGGCCAGGTGTGGCCTGATTGGGGTGTGGCCCCAGCTGAGGCTGCCTCCCCAATCAGCCCAGCCTTCCTCCACCAGAGCAGGATAACTGCCCCACTACACCCCCCAAAAAAAATCCCCCCGGGGAGACTCTTCCCTTGTGCTCCCCGAAGCTGCGCCTCCAGGGCCGCCTGTTTCTTTTCCGCCACCCCCCACCCTTTGGCCATTTCCCAGGTGTTCATCTCCGCCTTTTGGCGGGCCTGCTCCGCTACCTCCAGCTGCGCCCGCAGGTCTGCATCTCCCTGACCCTCCAATTTTAGGGTCTGGGTCCATTTGGTGGCCTGGTCCTTGACTACCTGGGTCCTGGCCTCTTGCTGGGCCCACTCGGTCTCAGTTTCTTTAAGTGTGACTGGCTCGGCAACCATCTGGGTCTCGACCTCTGTCCCCGTTGCTGCCTCTGCCACTTTTCATGGGTGGCCCAATGGCTTGTCAGCCATTATTCCTGCGGCCTCCAGCTTGTCCAGTTTTGCCCCTTCCGGGCCCCCAGGCACCTCCTTCAGCCGCCCCTCAGTTCCCCTGAGGGGGCAGTGCCTACTAATGTGGCACAGTGTATGGCAGCTCCAGCAGGCTCCCTGCCGCCTCGCTGCCTTGGGTTTCTTGTGGTCCCTTTGAGGCAGGGCACTCCCTCTATAGGTGCCCCCACTGCCCACAGGCCCAACACCTTCTTCGCCTCCTGACTTCCCTCGCCAGGTGGGCTCTCATAGGGGCTAGTCCCTTCCCCCATTCTGGGTGAGGCTCCCTGTCCCCATCCCAGCAGGGACAATCCACCCTTACATGTCCATACCACCAATAGGTGTAACAAGCCCTGTGCTCCCCCACCGGCCTCCTGGCCCAGGCGCTGGGCTTCTCCCACCAGTCTTGGTGGTGTCTCTGGAACTCCCTCCGCAGAAGTTTCACCAGGGCCCACTGCACCTCTGCCAGCTGCCCCAACTGTGCCTGCAAGGCCCACTGTACCTCCCACTGTCTTTCCTGGTTCTCCCAGACCACATGCAGCAAGTTCTCATGCCTCTCCTGCGTTCCATCAGTGCCATTCAGCCCTAGCACCGGAGACCAGCCAGGGACAGCACAAGAGCCTTCAGCAAAGAAAACCTCTGTATATGCTGGGTCCATTGTCCCTTCCTCTTCCAGGCAATAGTCCCAGTCCTGTCCCTTGTATCATGGGTGACCGTCTATGCTCACATTCTCCACCACGTGTAACAGGGTCGACGCAGGGCCGCCCCACAATATTCTGGCACCTGAGGCAGGGAGCTCAAATGATGCCCCCATGTCCCCTCGCATGGACCAAAACTTTGAAAGGTCTCAATTCTGCCTTCTTCCTGTTCTACTCCTCTCATGGTACCGCTCTGCTACCTACCCCAATAAAGGAGAACTAACAACTTAAAATGCCTTGTTCAAAAATTTTAAGTAACACTTAACTTTCAAATGCCTGAACAGCAAATGTAACTTTTCTTCTCTGCATAGTAAACACGGGCATTTTTATCTGTTTGAATAATCAAAGTGGTGCTTTCCGTGCCTTCTTGGTTGCAAAGATTTGAACTGCTTCCTGAAGATCCTGAACTTGCATCTGAAGAAGTGAGGTTCTTACCCACAAAAGCTTATGCTCCCAATACTTCTGTTAGTCTTAAAGGTGCCACAGGACCCTCCGTTGCTTTTTCCTGAAGGTCCACAGTCTGGGCCAGCTCATGCTCTATTCAGATGGTTGTAAGGCCAGCCAGCCTCTCCTGTGTCATTGTGGAGCGTAGATGTGTTTTTATTAACTTCAGCTTGGAGAAGCTGAGTTCTCCACTGGCAACTGTTACAGGAAGTGTTAGAAGTATGGGCAGAGCATCAAAAGCATTTGGAAAGAGGGTGGTCATCTTATTTGTGCACATATATTCCAGAACAGCCTTTGGAGTTGATCCTGCTGAAATGTATCTTGAAAGGGCTTTCAGTTCATCATCTAAATCCCTCGCATCAATGTCGTGCATGTCATCATGTGTCAACACTGTCTCTAGTGCCCTGCATTGCTGGTGTAGGTCTTCTTCAGGTATACTGAGGAGTTTTGGAATATCATACAACATCCCAAATATATTGCTGTGTTCCTTGAGCCACATGAAACGTTCTTCAACTGACTGTATTGCACAATCTAGCACCTGGTTAAAGAATTCAACTTTGAATTGTTGTTTGGGGTCTCTTATGGGATTATCCTGTGCCTCGTAATCAAAATGTCTTCTTCTTCAGTGACTCTTGTATTCTTGAATGGGTGGTGTGGTGGGGCGATTGCCCCACACTCAGAGAGGGTGGGTTGCAGCAGGCCTAGGCGCCTGCGCAGTCGCCCAACCAATCAGGGAAGGGCTTACAGAGGGCCAATCAGAAGGCAGATTGTAGCCAGCCAATCAGGGCCCGGCTTAGCCATATAAAAGGCTGCCCAGAGCAGGAGTAGTGAGTCTGTCCCAGGCCTTCAGAGGGGAAGGTCTGTCTCCAGAGCTGGGAGGCCAGCACAGTGCAGGCCTGCCTGAGAGAGTGGGAGAAGGCCCTACTCCATAGCCTGCTAGGCAGCAGGCCTGGGAGGAGGAGGCCTAGCGTAGCGAAGGGCTGTTGGGGAAGCGGTCCAGAGGGGTAGTCAGAGGAGGAAGGAGAAGGAAGACAGTGAGACTGTCGTCCGAGGGCCTCTGGACCGGGACTCAGAGTAGTGGGTGGGCCTGAGTCCCCCCCCCCCCTTTTTCCCCCTTTGTTTGCTGTGCTGTCCCACGCACAGCCACGGGCTGCAGGGAGTGGCCGGTCAGAACCACACCGGGTCCTGGACTCTGAGGATCGGACTCGAGGGTGTGGGGCTGTTGTTTAACCCCCCCTTCTGACAAAGGGACACTGTCGGAGGGCAGTGCCCCGGAAGAGGATGCCGACGTCGAGAGCAACGCAAGTCCGTGCATCCCACAGAGGCGAGACGACAGGCGGAATGCTGCCCAAAGAGGGTGCTCTACTGGCGCAAAACTAATTCCCCGAAGCGGCCAGGAGGAGGCGCCACAGCGGTGAGCTACCGACCCTGTCACAGGTGGGAAAATAGCTTCAGTGTGAAGTTCCTCTGCCAGCTTCTGTGCACTCTTCAGAACATTTTGAAATTCCTCATCTGACTGGTAAGACTGTAGGTATGACTTTGCTTTATCCAGTTGTTCCATTGCTCCAGATATATAAAGGTCAAGAGACCTTGGAGTCTCTTGCTTACAACATTTATTTCAAACAGTATATCATGCCACAACACTAAGCCACACAGACATTTTAAGTTATGTATGTTTCTGGTATCAGAGTTAGTCTGGATCTGTAAAAAGCGACAGAGTCCTGTGGCACCTTATAGACTAATAGACATATTGGAGCATAAGCTTTCATGGGTGAATATCCACTTTGTTAGATGCATGTAGTGGAAGTTTCCAGAGGCAGGTATAAATATGCAGGCAAGAATCAGTCTAGAGATAATGAGGTTAGTTCAATCAGGGAGGATGAGGCCCTCTTCTAGCAGTTGAGGTGTGAACACCAAGGGAAGAGAAACTGCTTTTGTAGTTGGCTAGCCATTCACAGTCTTTGTTTAATCCTGAGCTGATGGTGTCAAATTTGCAAATGAACTGAAGCTCAGCAGTTTCTCTTTGAAGTCTGGTCCTGAAGTTTTTTTTGCTGCAGGATGGCTACCTTTAAATCTGCTATTGTGTGTCCAGGGAGATTGAAGTGTTCTCCTATAGGTTTTTGTATATTGCCATTCCTGATATCTGACTTGTGTCCATTTATCCTTTTACATAGGGACTGTCCAGTTTGACTGATGTACATAGCAGAGGGGCATTGCTGGCACATGATGACGTATATTACATTGGTGGACGTGCAGGTGAATGAACTGGTGATGTTGTGGCTGATCTGGTTAGGTCCTGTGATGGTGTCGCTGGTGTAGATATGTGGGCAGAGTTGGCATTAAGGTTTGTTGCATGGATTGGTTCCTGAGTTATAGTTACTATGGTGCGGTGTGTGGTTGCTGGTGAGAATATGCTTCAGGTTGGTGGGTTGTCTGTGGGTGAGGACTGGCCTGCCTCCCAGGGCCCGTGAAAGCGAGGGATCGTTGTCCAGGATGGGTTGTAGATCACTGATGATGCGTTGGAGAGGTTTTAGCTGATGACTGTAGGTGATGGCCAGTGAAGTCCTGTTGGTTTCTTTCTTGGGCTTGTCTTGCAGCAGGAGGCTTCTGGGTACATTTCTGGCTCTGTTGATTTGTTTCCTTATTTTCTCGTGTGGATATCGTAGTTTTGAGAATGCTTAGTGAAGATCTTGTAGGCATTGGTCTCTGTCTGAGGGGTTGGAGCAAATGCGGTTGTAGATCTTGTAGGTGTTGGTCTCTGTCTGAGGGGTTGGAGCAAATCGGTTGTAGATCTTGTAGGTGTTGGTCTCTGTCTGAGGGGTTGGAGCAAATCGGTTGTAGATCTTGTAGGTGTTGGTCTCTGTCTGAAGGGTTGTTCTTTTATAATATGCCATTGAAATTGGTCCTGAGGGGTGGTTTGGGGGTACAAAGAAACTTTTAAGAAATAATAAATTGCACAGTACAGGTGAGAGTTTCTTGCGCAAGCATGGATCTTGAATATTTTATTTGATTACTGACACACTGTAAACATAGGCATTTCTATTATCTTAAAAATTAATTAGCACTTGATTTATTCCTTGTTACTACAACACTTATCACTATGTGGCATTTTGTGGTTATAGTATCGTTTAACAATGTTTTGTGTTAAAACTAAAACGTGTAATTTCAAAGTCTTTCTGCTCCAAGTTATCCCTCAGCAGTTTCAATTCTCTCTGGGGTTTTACTGGAGACAGTTTCATTTAATTCCTTGAAATTATGGCTGCATGTGAGCTAGTTCTTATGGGTAACACCTTGCCTATACATGAGATTGCTTTAAGTAAGCTTTACTCCAGGGGTGGGCAAACTTTTTGGCCCAGGGCCACATTGGGGTTGCAAAACTGTATGGAGGGCTGGGTAGGGAAGGCTGTGCCTCCCCAAACAGTCTGGCCCCCACTCCTTATCTGACCCCTCCCACTTCCCGCCCCCTGACTTCCCCCTTCAGAACCCCTGACCCATCCAACCCTCCCCTGCTCTTTGTCCCCTAACCACCCCTTCCCGGGACTCCCTACCCCTAAACGCCCCCCGGACCCCAGCCCCTATCCAACCCCCTGCTCCCAGTCCCCTGACTGCTCTGACCCCTATCCACACCACTGCCCCTTGACAGGCCCCCTGGGACCCCATGCCTATCCAACCGCCCCCTGCTCCCTGACTGCCCCCCAGGACTCCCCGCCTCTTATCCAACCCCCCGGCCCCCTTACCATGCCGGTCAGAGCAGCATGTCTGGCAGCCATGCCGCTCGGCCGGAGCCAGACACGCTACTACACTGCTCGGCAGGAGCGCACAACCCCACCGCCCAGAGCACCCTATGCTAAGGCAGCCTGGCTCGTTGTTGCCCTCTATTGGCATGCCAGGCATAGATGTTTCTGAGTTTGCTATTGTCTCTGAGCTAATAGACCGTTTGTTTTGTTTTGTTTTGTTTTTTAAGCGCAACTAGTAGAGGTCATGCTTTCAGATCCAGAGGTTCCTGGGCTCAATCCAGCAGATGACCCAGCCAGGACCAACTGTGTGTGTGCGGGGGGGGGGGGGGGGGGGAGACCAGGCCTCAAGGGGCAGGAGAGTGGCTCTTTCAGGCACTCCTGGCAGTGCGTGGCAAAGCAGGATTCACACTGGGATGGTTTAGCATTGCTTTTCCAAAAAAAGAACAGGAGTACTTGTGGCACCTTAGAGACTAACAAATTTATTTGAGCATAAGCTTTCATGGGCTACAGCCCACTTCATCAGATGCATAGAATGGAACATATAGTAAGAAATATATATACATACAGAGAACATGAAAAGGTGGAAGTAGCCACATCCGAAGAAGTGAGGTTTTTACTCACGAAAGCTCATGCCCAAATAAATCTGTTAGTCTTTAAGGTGCCACCAGACTCCTTGTTGTTTTTGTAGATACAGACTAACACGGCTACCCCCTGATACTAAACTGTAAGAGGCTAATTAATTAAGATGAGGTATTATCAGCAGGAGAAAAAAAACTTTTGTAGTGATAATCAAGATGGCCTATTTTAGACAGTTGACAAGAAGGTGTGAGGATACTTAACATGGCGAAATAGATTCAATATGTGTAGTGACCCAGCCACTCCCAGTCTCTATTGCTTTTCAGTTGCTCATTCACTGACTCTTAACAAGAAGAGGTGACTCGACCACAGTGTAGAAGTATTTACATGGGGAGGAGGTTGCTGAGAGCAGAGAGCTCTTCAATCTAGCAGGCAAAAGCAGAAAAGGATCCAATGGCTGGAAGCTGAAGAAATTTAGATTGTAACTAAGGAGCATATCTTTAACAGTCTGAGTAATAACCACTGGAACAAGTCACCTCGGGATGGGATGGATTCCCCATCACTTGGAGTCTGTGCATCAAGCCTGGGTGTTCACTGTCTAGCACAGCCTAAAGTTCTGGGCTGAGTGCAGGAATCACTGTGTGTAAGTCGCTGGTCTGTGTTGTACAGGAGGTGAGACTAGATGATCTACTGGTCCCTGCTGGCCCTAACATATGTGACGCTCTCTGCACCCCAGGTAGGAAGCTCCTTCGTCCTGTGCCTGCAACTGGAATCTCATGCACTGACACTCCACACTGGGATTGCACATGGCGAATGAACAGCATCTCCATGCAGTGCCTTTCTGCTTTGAAATCTGCTTTAGCATTGTAAACTGGAGGAGGGCTCCTGCTGGTCCTGCTCCACCAGCACAACCAGGCCACTTCCACTACTGTGACCCAGGGACCTCTTGATGTCAATTGGCAGAGGAGATAGGGATGCATCAGGGTCACAGGGATCCCGTGGGTCTGGTATTTACATATTAATTTACAGAAGAGTGTCAGGTAAGGAGGTTTCTGCTGAAAGTCTGTGTCGCACCGGTTACCGTCAGCATTGGCCTGCTAAACCCAGGGTTGTGAGTTCAATCCTTGAGGGGGCCACTTAAGGATCTGGGGCAAAATCAGTACTTGGTCCTGCTAGTGAAGGCAGGGGGCTGGACTCTATGACCTTTCAAGGTCCCTTCCAGTTCTAGGAGATGGGATATCATTGCAAAGTGTATGTGCAGATAATACATACAGAGATATGTGTGTGTGTGTGTGTGTATATATATATAGAACATTATGGTCTTAAAGCCTGGTAGTAAAAGGTAGGCCACAGAGAGGTACATGCCTTGAGACAAGTTCCACCAGACACCAGGTGGGAGGCAGGTATCTCCCTGTCCCTGCTGACCATTGTGTATTGTGAGCCTTACCATAGGAATTGATTTGCATCCTGAATCAAATGCTAATGAGGGGATTGTGGGGATGTCAGGAGAAGAAATGTACAGAAACAGGTGACCTGTGGGGTGGGGGAGTGGGAGACCCTTGTTACAGGTGAACAACAAAGGACTGGTCTAATATATCTAGGGGTGCAGAGCAGGGCGGGTGCAAGGAAGTTTCGCACCGTAGGTGGAACTTCCACCTTGCACCCCCAGCCCTGCGGCAGCTCCCCGCCCTCCCCCCCCTTGAGGTGCCCCCCCCCCGCAGCAGCTCCCCCCCCCTGCCCTGAGGCGTCCCCCCCGGCCCGGGGATCTGTGCGGCGCGCGGACCCGGGGGAACCCCTGGGCTGCCAGCGGCGCGCGGACACAGGGGAACCCCTGGGCTGCCTGCCAGCGGCTCAGACTCCCTCTCCCTCCCAGCGCACCGGCCACTGGAACACTTTAAAAAAAAATTGGGGGCGCTGCTTTTTGGTGCCCCCAAATCTTGGTGCCCTAGGCAACCGCCTAGTCCGCCTAAATGGTAGCACCGGCCCTGGTGCAGAGAGATACCTGCACATCCTTCGTCTGGGGAGACTGCCAGCTGGTTTGGTCTTCTGAAAGGAGGTTCTGACTCTCAGCCAGTCTGGGTACAAATCGCTGGGAGAAGGACTTTGGCGGAGCAGCACCTTGTTAGACAGGAGGGCATCTCGTTACTTGAGTCTATGCTCTAGAATGTGTGTTATGCTTTGGTATGTAAACCTTTGTTTCCAATAGCTCTGCCAGTTGTCATTTGAATCTCTGGTCTTTGCTAGATGTATGCTTGCTTTCTCTGGAACCCAGCCTAAGTGCTGTGGGTTGAGCACAACGGTGATCCGAGGTAGAACAGGTAAGCTGGGGTGCACTTTTCCTTTGGGAGTAGCAGCCAGTCTGTGAACGTCCAGTGGAGCAGGGCCTGGGCATTCCTGGGGGATGCTCAGGGATGGGGTGTGCCTGTTAGCCTGCAGGGAGCAGTGGAGCTCACATGGGCTGAGAGGGGAGCACTGGTGCTGCCTGTGGCTGGTGGTGCCAGAGAGCTGACCCCTGGCAGAGGCAGACAGGGCTTCCACATGTGAAGGGCAGGCAGTAGTGAGGTGCTTCCCAGGCCAGGGTATCCCAAGAAGCCTCCCAAACACTGAGCACGGAGCTAGAAGAAGAGCCCATCCAGTCATCAAGCATCACCCTCTGAAGGAAGGGATTATAAAACAGGGGAGCTCCCCTCCTCCAGGGAAACACGGTCCCACACCCCTGCCAAGGCCCTGCTCTCTGGGCTAGGGAGATTTACAGGCTGCCCCCCTTTGCTCAGGCTGTCTCCTGGAGATCATAGAATTCAGGGTTGGAAGGGACCTCAGGAGGTCATCTAGTCCAACCCCCTGCTCAAAGCAAGACCAGTTCCCAACTAAATCATCCCAGCCAGGGCTTTGTCAAGCCGGGCCTTAAAAATCTCTAAGGAAGGAGACTCCACCACCTCCCTAGGTAACGCATTCCAGTGCTTCACCACCCTCCTAGTGAAACAGTGTTTCCTAATATCCAACCTAAACCTCCCCCACTGCAACTTGAAACTATTGCTCTTGTTCTGTCATCTGCCACCACTGAGAACAGCCGAGCTCCATCCTCTTTGGAACCCCCCTTCAGGTAATTGAAAGCTGCTATCAAATCCCCCCCCCAATCTTCTCTTCTGGAAACTAAACAATCCCAGTTCCCTCAGCCTCTCCTCATAAGTCATGTACTCCAGATCCCTAATCATTTTTGTTGCCCTCCGCTGGTCTCTTTCCAATTTTTCCACATCCTTCTTGTAGTGTGGGGCGCAAAACTGGACACAGTACTCCAGATGAGGCCTCACCAATGTCGAATAAAGGGGAACGATCACGTTCCTTGATCTACTGGCAATGCCCCTACTTATACAGCCCAAAATGCCGTTAGCCTTCTTGGCAACAAGAGCACACTGTTGACTCATATCTAGCTTCTCGTCCACTGTGACCCCTCGGTCCTTTTCTGCAGAACTGCTACCTAGCCATTCGATCCCTAGTCTGTAGCAGTGCATGGGATTCTTCCGTCCTAAGTGCAGGACTCTGCACTTGTCCTTGTTGAACCTCATCAGGCTTTTTTTGGCCCAATCTTCTAATTTGTCTAGGTCCCTCTGTATCCGATTCCTACCCTCTAGTGTATCTACCACGCCTCCTAGTTTAGTGTCATCTGAAAACTTGCTGAGAGTGCAGTCCACACCATCTTCCAGATCATTAATAAAGATGTGGAGTGTCCTGTTCCCCCTGCCCCCAGGGGTGGACAGGGAATGGCTCCAGGAAGCATGGGAAGCGTTAAGCCCCATAGGGGGTTCTGGTTCATTATTTCATCCCCCCTAGGAGCTGTGAGGCCACCCTGCAGCCCCTCTGGCCCTGCCTCTGTGTAGTGGCCCTCAAACATTGCATGAGCGACACAGAGCCTCGCTGAGTGACTCCCTTGGGCTGGAGGCAGGATCCCTGCAGACCAGATTATCCCAATTTTTTCTTCTGGCCTTTGTGTTAAGTGGGGAGGTTGGTGCAGCCAGATGCAGCACCAGCACCTGGGGGAATATTAACGAGGAACTGCCTTTAATCCTTTCTCTCGTTCATATACAACTCTGCTCTGCTACCTAAATCAACAAGCCATAAAACACCTCCTGAAACAATCTGCCTGGATCTGTAAGGCCACTCACTGCTTTGGGATTGTTTCCTTCCTATGAATGGGTTTTGCTGTAAATTACAGCTCTGCGCGCATTCCCTTGGGCCGAGCGAGCGAGCCTCGGCAGAGAAGCCAGCTCTGATTGGTGTCTGGCTCCCCCAGCCCCTAATTGAAGCCAAATGTGCAAGATGTGGGATTGTGGGACGTTGGCCGGGGTCCAGGAATTCGCAGAATGCCTCGGCGCCGTCTTGCATCAGCCGGCAGAAGTTCGCACTCGGCCGGGAAGAGAAATCTGCGGCCCCACTCTGGCGCGTCTTGGGGTAAGTGCTACGGGGTCAGGAGCCCAGTTGCCCAAGATTCCGGGCTGCACCAGCGCGGCGGGGCGAGAGCAGAGCCCGGGAGCGGCCGGACCCCGAAGTTTTGGGACAAGTTGCGGGAGGTCGGGACGAGCTAGCTCCGGGGGAACGTTCTGCGGGGAACGGGGCGCTGCGGGTCGGTCCGCCTGGGGGAGGGATCCCCCGCCCCGGCTCCAGCGCGTCTCTTGCCTGCCGCGTGCTAAAACTCCCCAGGGTCCCGCCTTGCCTCCACCCCGGACTAGAGCGCTGATAGGGCAGGGCCGCCTGCGAGCCGGGCTGTGCCCCCCGGGCCTGGTGGAGGGGAGCCCGCCGAGCCCCTCCAGGGGTGCAGCGGGGTGGCTGAGGTAAGCGGGCTGCGCGGCCCTGTCCGCGAGGTGCCCAGCCGCGGCCCCAGACGCTCCGCGCAGCGCCGGGTAACGGGGCCGCGGCAGCCCGCTCCCCTAGACGGCGAATTGTAGCCAGAGCAGACTACAGCTCCCAGCAAGCATCGGGCTAACCCGCCAGTGCGGCCCACGGCGCCTATGGCACTGCTTTCCAGCGACTTGTGGTCCTCGGCCTGCTCTGATCTGTGGAAGTGTAACACTGCTGCGGAAAAACTAGACTTCATTCTGGGTTATAGTAGCAGGAGTGTTCTAAGCGAGACATGGGCAGTAATTCGGTGGGTCTACTCTACACTGATATAGCCTCAACTGCAGTTCTGGGTGCCACATTGCAGGAAAGATGTGGAGAAACTGGAGAGAGTCCAGAGAAGAGCAACAAAAATGATGAAAGGTCTAGAAAACACGACCTATGAGGGATGACTGAAAAAATTGGGTGTGTTTAGTCTGGAGAAGAGAAGACTGAGAGGGGACATGATAACAATCTTCAAGTACATAGAAGTTTGTTACAAGACAGAGGGAGAAAAATTGTTCTCATTAACCTATGAGGATAGGACAAGAAGCAATGGGCTTTAATTGTAGCAAGGGTGGTTGAGGTTGGACATTAGGAAAAACTTCCTGTCAGAGTGGTTAAGCCCTGGAATAAATTGCCTAGGGAGGTTGTGGAATCGCTGTCATGGGAGATTTTTAAGAGCAGGTTAGACAAACACCTGTCAGGGATGGTCTAAATAATACTTACCCTTACCCTGAGTGCAAGGGACTGGATTAGATGACCTCTCGAGGTCCCTTCCAGTCCTATACTTCTATGATGAATATCTTTGGGGCTCTATAGCCCCCAGCTCTGCCGTGTCTGAGGCCTCCATAGTGTCTAATGGGGCAAACTCCTGGTCTATGGAGGAGCTGTGTCAGCCCTCAGCATGGCCTGTGGAACGTTAGTTAGCCTATTACTGTGAGCCCTTGTCACGCTATACAAAGCCAGTCAGGACTCTGGGGGAGCATGCCTCCTCTCTCTGAGCATACTGTCTCCACGGCAAGAAGCTTACACAGCTTCGACTTTCCTGGGTCTGACTTGGAGCATTCTGCATCCCCTTCCTCACCATGTACTTCCCGCAGCGAGTCCACCCGGGCGGGGCTACTGGGGAAGCCAGAGGGCCCTGCACCCCGACTCCGTAATCAGACATTGGTAACAAAAATCTGTCACAATCTGCTTGGAATGTCAGTTGATTAGGCTGACGCCACAGGATTGTTTGGGGAGAAGATGACTAAACACATCAAGTGTCTAGATTTTTAAAGCTTTATTGATTAAAATAATAAAATAGCGGAGAGTGCTGGAAATGCTTTTACGTCACTCAAAGGAAGGAAGAAAGTGTTAATGCCCCTCTTTCCAATGAGCAATCAGCTGTGCCTTAGTGAGCTTTCCAATGCGCAGCCGTCTTTCTCTGCACAGGTCCACAATGACCTTCTTAAGGAGATTGTTATAGGCCATCTCCACACTGTTCCGAAGTGGTCACAGACTCACAGGACTATGCTCTCTCAGCTCCCCATGATCCCTGGGAGGAACCCCTTCAGTGCGACAGCCCTTTTCGGGGGTCCACCTCTTTCGGGGTTAAGCCATAGGCTCCTCCTGGAACCACACCTCTTGGCGCCTTCAGCACTCCCATCTCTTGCTAATCCTCCTTTGTTTTACTGCTCCCCAGTCACTTACTGCAGGATGCTCTGTCCACGAGGTGCAGTTTATCCCACCTTTGCCACCAGTTATCATGGAGTCACCAGGGCGATGCTCTGGAAGTACTCCATACGAAGCCAGGCAGGACTCTGAGGGAGCATGCCTCCTCTCTCTGAGCATACTGTCGCCAGGGCAAGAAGCTTACACAGCTTCGACCTTCCTGGGTCTGACCTCGGAGCATTCAGCATCCCCTTCTCACACCGTGCGCTTCCCGCAACGAGTCTGCCCAGGCGAGGCTCCTGGGGAAGCCAGAGGGCCCTGCACCCCAACTCCGCAGCCAGATGTGACTCCCAGTCAGCTGGCAAAACAGCAAGACTCACATAGGCTCACATACAGCATAACAAGGGAAAATCCCCACTTCATCACAGCCCTGTCCTAGGCGCTAGTGCAGGGGAGCTGTGTGCTCTGCTCAGGGCGGGTGGGTTGTAAGGAGAAGATGGACCTGAGATAACAAACCTGCTTCCAACCAGCCCCTCCTCTGCCAGCCTCACTGTCTTGCCAGGGTTCACATGCGTCTGAGGAGCTGAGCCTCAGGCAGCTGGGCCCAGAGCCTCAAAGGTATCTAGGTGCCTAGCTCTCATCCATTTCAGTAGTCATCGAAATACTTGTGAGTGCTGGGGGTGCTGCACAACCACTTCCTGCTCATTTACTAACCTGAGAGTTGGACGGGATGACGCATGGGAAAAGGAAGGGTCAGGCATGCTCCTGGACTGAATGTGTGTGCTCTCTCTAATGCCACAAGCCCTGCATTCCCAGGGAGGCTGGGAGCATAGGCACAGACTCCGTGGGTGCTCCGGGGCTGGAGCACCCATGGGGAAAAAAATTAGTGGGTGCACTGCACCCGCCGGCAGCCAAGCTCCCCAACCTACCTCCTTCCCCCCCCACTCCACCCGTACGCCATGTCCCTGCTCCTCTGCCTACCTCCCAGTGCTTCCTGCCGCCAAACAGCTCTTTGGCAGCGCTTAGGACTTTCCAAGAGGGAGTGGGGACGCGGCGCACTCAGGGGAGGAGGTGGAGAAGAGGCAGGGACTTAGGGGAAGAGGGTGGAATGGGGGAAGGGACTTTGGGGAAGGGGTGGAATTGGGACGGGGCGAGGGCAGGGCCAGGGGTGGGGGTGAGGTCGAGCACCCACTGGGAACAGTGGAAGTTGGAGCCTATGGCTGGGAGGCCTGCCCTTGGCCTGCAGGATGGGGGTGTTTCATTGGAGCTGTGCATGTAGATGGGTGAGAATTGGACCCTGTCAGGTCTGCAGACCTCTCCTGTTCAGGGCCTTTCTTTTCAGTGCATGCTAACCAGTGCCTGTGCTAGGGCCTCTGCACATGGCCCCAGAGGGACAAGGGGTGTGTGTGTTGTGGGGGAGATCCAGCCACCATAGCCCCCCCATGTGTGCCACAAGCCAGCGGCAGTGGCTGAGATGTGCATTGCTTCTCAGTCTGTGAAGCAGACCGCAGCCTGCAATAGCCATGAGTGGCAAAACTTTGTTCGTGGTGTTCCCCCAACAAGGGAATAATATAAAACAGTGCTGGGATCTGTTATAGGCTGAGGTGGGAAGTCACTGCTCAGGTGGCTGGAGGGCTGGGGAGCTGTGCAAAGAGTCCTCACCTGACCAGCTCATGGGGCACGATCAGCAGAGAGATCTGGGGAGAGAGGGAGGGAGGTCCCTGCCCCAATGCCATTAGTTCAACTGTTCCCACCTCCAAACCTCCAGCCCCACTGCAATTAATTCAGCCCCCCATTCCCACTCCATCCCCTTCCCCAAACAGGGAAGTCAGCAGCCTCATGCTGGCACCACTACAATATTTACCTCCCGACCCCTCCATGCAACCAAGCCAACTCCCACTCTGGTCAATGCAATTAATTTAGCCCTGGCCTGACCTCTCTGTTGGGCTCCATAGCTGCTGTCTGCAGGGGTGTTGGGCCTCTGCTCCCCACTCCCCCAGAGATCAGAAACAGGGAGCCTGCTGGTGGCTCCCACATGGGGAGGGTGGAGAGAGAAGGCTGGGCTGTGTCACCGGGGAGGGGGAGCCAGCAGCTCAGGGTCAGTTCATTTCCTGCACCGCCCCTCTTTTTCTATGGATAATGTAGCAGCCCAACCACCTCCCCCCCCAGAAGAACCTGGGGTAGGGTTACCATACGTCTGTTTTTTCCCGGACATGTCCGGCTTTTTGGTAATCAAACCGCCGTCTGGGGGGAATTGCCAAAAAGCCAAACATGTCCTGGAAAATACCAGCCGGGCACTTCCCCTCCCGCGGCTGCTGTGCTCCTCCCCTGACTCTTCGGCTCTGTTTAAGAGCCGAGCTGCCCGAGCGCTACTGGCTTTGGGCAGCCCCCTTGCCTCCGGACTCCAGCCGCCGGCCGGGCACTTCCCCTTCCGGGCTCCAGCTGCTCTGCTCCGGCGGCTGGGGTCCGGAGGCATGGGGGCTGCCCGAAGCCGGAGCGCTCGGGCAGCTCAGCTCTTAAACAGAGCCGAAGAGTCAGGGGAGGAGCACAGCAGCTGGAGCCCGGGAGTTGAAGTGCCCGGCCGGGGGCACAGGGTCCGGAGGCATGGGGGCTGCCCGAGCGCTACCGGCTTCACGGTTTGCTGGGCAGCCCCCAGACTCTGCACCCCCGGCTGGGCGCTTCCCCTCCCGGGCTCCAGCTGCGCTGGGGAAGCGCCGGCCAGGGGCACAGGGTCTGGGGGCTGCCCGGCAAACCGTGAAGCCGGTAGCGCTTGGGCAGCCCTTTTCGTGTGGCTGGGAGGGAGAGTTGGGGGGAATTTTGGGGAAGGGGCAGAGTTGGGGCGGGGCCGGGGTTGGGAAAGGGGCGGGGCCAGGGCCCTGTGGAGTGTCTTCTTTTTTTATTTTTTAAATATGGTAACCCTAACCTGCCACTTCCTGCCCTCTCTGAATGCAACCCCGGAGGCCTAGTGTCTTTATCTATTCCGGGGTGGAATCATGCAATTCTCCGCTCTTAGACCTGGCCTTGGGCTACAGGATCCTGTGTATCAACCGTACATACCCAGCAGGTCCTACTCAGATTGGCATCTGCAGTTCTTATCTGCAGGATCCTTTTACTAGTGCTGAATACAGTAACTAGACAGCCATCTCAATCCAACCTATTTGTTTTAGAAGTAGGAACAAAGCATATAGAGAAAAAGGATTTTAAAACAATTCACAATGCATGGCTTTCTCACGTAAAACCCTTCCATCCTGGGATAGTGACCGTGGCACTTCAGATAAATTCTCCAGAAACTAATCCCTTCTTGAGAGAGTCTCTCTAGCCCTCTTGATTCTTCTGGTTCCTTTTCTGATCCTGGCATTGTCTGTCTCAAATGTTTGCTTGAGCCATTTATGGGTATTTCTTTTCTTCCTGTTTGTTTTCCATACAGCTCCCCCTAAATAAATTAAACCAGTATATTCATACAGCAAACACCCCACTAATCATATCAACATACAGTATTCGTAAACTGTATCCCCTTGTTTCTGCCTCCAAGAATGGCATTTACAATCTTAGCCACAGCATTGCACTAGGAGCTCATGTTCAGTTTGTTATCCACCATGACATTTAGGTGCCTTCCAGAGTCACTGCTTTCTGGGATACAGCCCCCCCCCCCATCCTATGTAAGTAAGAAAAACATCCAACTTTGACTTTAAAATGGTCAGTGGTGGAGAATCCACTATGAACCTTGATAAATTGTTCCAATGGTTATTATATTCTTTGTTCCTAAATGGATAGCCTTACACTTGGCTGTATTAAAAGGCATGATTTTTTACATTACACTCATCTTACCAAGTGATCCAAATAACTTTATATCAGTAACCTGTCCTGGTCGCCATTTACCAACCCACCAGTCTTTGTGTCAGCTGCAAACTTTATCAGCAATGAGTTATCTTCTTCTAGATCATTGATTTAAAAACCAGTCTCTTCATGGTACAATTGGTTGAGATCTGTCGGACAGTTTTAACCCATTTAATATGCTCATACTGATCTTGTATAGTGCTAATCTTCTAATTAGAATGTTGTGCATTACTAAGCCAAACATGTCCAAATATATTACACCACTACAGTTAATTTGACCAAACAGCCTTGCAATCTTGTCAAAGAACAGTATCAAGTTCTTCCAATGTCCCATTTACTATGAAACCATGTTAATTAGTATCACTTATTTCTATCCTGTAACTCTTTAGTGATAGTCTTGGAGCAGCCATTCCATAATTTTGCCCAGGATCAGTGCCAGGCTAGCCAGCCTACAATTACTTGCGTTGTCCTGTTTACTCATTTTAAATACTGGCACAACACTAACTTTAACTTATTTCCAGGCTGAATTTGTCTAGCTTCAATTTTCAGAAGTTGGATCGTGTTATACCTTACTAGATGAAAGAGCCCATTATTAAATATTTGTTCCCATAAAGATACCTATAGACTGTGATCAAGTTTATTTAGCTTAACAAAGAAAAGGTTAAGGGGTGACTTGAAGACTCAGTCTATCACTGTAAGTTATGTTTTCCAATACCTTAATCATTCTTGTAGCTCTTCTTTGAACCCTCCTTTTCAACATCCTTCTTGAACTGTGGACACCAGAACTGGACACGGGATTCCAGCTGCAATCATACTAATGCCAAATACTGAGGTGAAATAACCTCTCTGCTCCTACTCAAGATTGCCCTGTTTCTGCATCCAAGAATCGCGTTAGCCCTTTTGGCCATAGCATGCACTAGAAGCTCATGTTCAGCTGATTATCCACTCTGATCCCCATGTCATGTGACTTCTCCCAACCACTCTCTATAATGTCAAGTCAATCAGATTTCTTCTCCTGCCTGAGCATTTCCAGTTCCTCCTGTTTATTACCAGGCTCCTGCCATTGGTGTGGATAGCTGAAGAATGTATTTCTTTTATCATAGAAGATTAGGGTTGGAAGAGACCTCATGAGGTCATCTAGTCCAACTAAATCATCCCAGCCAGGGCTTTGTCAAGCCGGGCCTTAAAATCCCTGAGGCTGGTGTCAAGGCTGATTCCCCACTCTGGCACTTCGAGTGCAGAAGTGGGGGCCCACAAGGATTTTAAAAATTAGTACGGGCCACTCCAGGCTGGTATTAAACTCCCAAGGTCACAGGTTCTCTCTGACCTTGGATGGGTAGATGCTGCCACCACCCAAATGCAAACCCCTTGAAACCCAGGAAGGCACACTTGGGAATTCCTTCCTGGGGGGTACCCTCAAGCCCTTTCACCCCTCCACCCCCCCGGGGGGAGAGCTGAGAAAAAAAACAAAGGAAATTAGCTGTTGCCCCCGGCTAATTAAACAACACATGCACAAACCTCTTAAGACCAAAAATCCAATCCTGTTCTTAAAAAAGGGTAAATTTTAGTAAAAACAAAGAAAAGATATTTTGAATTTAGGCTTTTGCTAGATTTAAAAAACCCACTTACAAAAATTAAGCATCAAGATATCTCTCTTGAGGTTCAGCTTATAGGTTACAAGCAAAACAAAAGCATCTGGAGTTAGTACAGAGGAGTCCACAAGCCTTACAAAATAAAAGAAATAAAACCTAATCATGTCTTTCTAGACCACGGGTCAGCAACCTTTCAGAAGTGGTGTGCCCGGTCTTCATTTATTCACTCTAACTTAAGGTTTTGTGTGCCAGTAATACATTTGTGAGATGCCCTTTCTGGGGATGCCAGACATGTGAGAATTTTTTAGAAGCTGGGGGCGGCTGCAGAGTGCTGGGCCCCGGCCAGGAGCAGAGCCCTAGGCTGGCTGCTGATACCCCAGGGTGGCTGCAGAGCACTGGGCCCCTGCTGGGGTGAGGGAAATGAGGAAGGAGTTGCTCAGTTGCATGAAACTATGAGTATAGGGCAATGGCACTGAATATGGGCCCCAATTTCCCACCACCAGATGGGGTCATTGTAACTCATATCTCATTCCTGAGAGTAATTAATGCACAGAGCACAGCTGCTGCTGGCGTCCCAAAGCTGTCGGGGCTCGTGTGCTGCTAGGCTGTGCGCTGCAATGGTGCCTGTCAAAGTTATCACCAATTGGTATGGGAAAGTGCCTTACCGCAGAGGAAGAAATAAGGCTGCCATCCCTAGAAACCTTTGGGAGAGGACTACAATGTACCTCCATGAAAGGTATCCTCCAGAGAGATCTCGATGAAGAAGGGACATCCCTGTAGAAATAAACTGTTCTGCATGGTCCCCTGCCTAATCCTACAGGGGAATGAAAAGCAGATAACAATGCTAACTTTCTTGTATTGGTACCTCTTCCAGTATGGAAAGTTGATAGCTGTATCCTGCTAAGTTGGGACAACCATCAGTGTGATGGGAAATAAATATACATGCTTACCCAAGGATCCTTCCCCTGCATTGGGCCTGATTGGACGGCAGTGGAGTCTCAAGCAGGTCCTGGCTTGTGGTGCAACTGGACCCCGTGGTAGCATGTCCCCTATCATCCTTTTCTTCCTTCTCCTTGCTGTGCACAGCAGGGGCTGTGGCTCGGGCTCCTTGGAGGTACCCATGATAGTCTGTGGGTTGGTGGGGTCCCCCGAAGTATGGCATGCAGCTCTTTGTAAAAGTGGCAGGGCTGTGGCTAAGCACCACATTGATTGTTGCCCCCCCTGGCCTGGTTTGCCTGACTCAGCTCCTTGGCTTTCACACAGCACTGCTGTTGGTCCTTGTCATGCCCCTTTTCTCCTGCATCTCCCATACAACCTGCTCTTCCATGTCCACATTTCTATGGCTGGTCTGTTGCTGTGTTTGCACAGCCTGTTCTCCCCACAGGCCCAGGAGAGCCAATATCTCCTGCCTACTCCAAGCCAGAGTGCGTCTGGAGCGTGTAGCCAGCAGGGTCAGCTGGGCAGTTGCACACAACAGTGGGGAGCTGAGAGTTGTGCTCTCTAAGCTGGACAATCAGGAAAAGGCATATCAAAAAGTTCTGGGTTTTAAAACGGGGGTGGGGAGGGTTCTATTTTCTGTGACCCCTTGGGCAGTGGAACTCACAATTGTGACCAGAGTGGTCACTGCCTGGCATTGTGGGTCAGTATAAGTAACGCAATGCCTATGCTGGCACTGTGTCAACCTCACCACACTGACCATGGGCCAACGCTGCTCCTGGAGGTGGTGTTACTGCGGTGCTATACTGGGGCGCTTATGTCAGTGGGAGACCCATTTAAGTGTAGATACCTACATGTAGCAGATAGCAATAGGGCCCCCTGGCTCCTGCCTCTGCTAGTCCACAAAGTCACTCGGAGACCCTGGCATTAGTAGCCACAGGTGCAGTTTATTCACAGGCTTGTTTCCACCACCATTTCACCATGTACAGTTGGCCATTCACCATCTGCAGGCAGGAGAGAGGGAAGAGCTGCTTCCGCTCCCTGCCTTTCCCCTTTCTTTCTGCTCCTCCCTTGGCTTTCTTCCTTTGAGGCTTTTATACAGCCCAGGCTAATTAGGTGGTCAGCTGTCTCTGCTTCCCCAGTTAGGGCCAGGTTACCTCCAGACAGCTCTAATTCATTCCCGTAAATGGGAACTGGCATGACAGAGGGTTGAATCAGCAACCCTTTGCCCAGCACCCTGTCACACACCTCCCCACCTTCTCCAACTGCCAGGTTTGTCTCTCTGCGTCCTCTCCTTCCTCTACTTGGGGGGGGCTCTATGGGAGAGGTTTTCCCCCCTCTTTTGGGTCATTCCCAGAACTTGCCGTGTGAGGTTTCTCCATCCCCTACCCACAGAAACTACGTTGGGTGGGCGGTGGATGGACCCACAGGTCCTCGAAGCATTCACAGCCCCCTGGGTGTTCCCGTTTTTTCCCTCCCTTCCCTTCCGTCAGGGGTTCAGGGTTGGTCCCAGCCCTCTCCTGGACACTCAGGACTTCCTGTTCCTCAAGCTTGTCCAGTGGGGCCTGGGTCTCTTCCTTTGGGGGTCCACTAATAAAGGCCTCCGCTGGGCCTTACTCTCCAGTCAAGGACCCTGGGTGGATGTCTTGCTCATAGCTTCCCGCTCCCTTCTCAAGGTCTGTTGTCTAGGGGTTTTCTGCTCAGAGGTCTCTACCCCCATCCTCTGGGGATCTCCCCTTTTTTCCTATCTTGGGCTTTCTCCCTCTGCCCACCTTCCCTCCTGGGAAGGAGTCCCAGTCCGTACCCACCACTACCAGGTAAGGCAGGCCCTTTACTACCCCGATCCGCTGCCACTTAAACCTGCCCCGAACCTTGAAGGGCACCTGGGCCATAGGGTATTGTCTTCTATCCCTGTGGATGCATTCCACGTCCATCTTCGCACTGGGCATCCACCAGTGTGGCCTCACGTGCTTCCTTTGTACCAGAGAACAGGCTGAGGCCGAGTCCACCAGGCCTTGCTGGGATTTCCTCCCCAACATTACTGGAAGAGTGGACAGCTTCCGTCCCTTCTCCTGCCCTCCAGCATTTGCCCACCCACAATCCATGTGGGGCAGTCCCCCTTCTTTTGTCCCGGTCGTCCACACTGCCAGCGGACAATCGGCCTGGACCCGCTGGGGAGCCCCTCGGGTGTCCTCCCTTTTGTTCTCTGGGCCCTTCCCGGGCAGAGGTTCTCTGGGCCTCCTCCTTCTCCACTTCCTTGCACGGCCGTCCCTCCTTCGTGGGGAAGTCTGCCTTGTCCCATCCAGCTCCCACAGTTACCCACTCAAATGTACCTAGGAAGGTGTTGGGGTCATCTGTTGGGCCCATTTTACATAGTCCTAGGCCTGGCGCCTGAACGCCATCGCCTCCTGTGGGACTCGCCACTTTCTGCAGGAGCTGCTGGTTTGAGTGTTGGCCTGTTAAACCCAGGGTTGTGGGTTCAATCTTTTGAGGGGGCCACTTAGGGATCTGGGGCAAAAATCTGTCTGGGGATTGGTCCTGCTTTGAGCAGGGGGTTGGACTAGATGACCTCCTGAGGTCCCTTCCAACCCTGACATTCTATGATTCTATGCCGGCCTGCTCCTAAATGAGGGCCTGAAGGCTCTTCTGCTGTTCTGCCTGCCAGATGAGCAAGGCCTGTCTCTCCAGCTGGTAGGCTTGCTGAAAACTCTGCATTGCCTTCTGCACCTTCTCCTGCTGCTTGACTAGCCATTGCAGGGTCTCCTCCATCTCCAGACTGCCAAACACTTGCTCCGGCACGCATCCTGGACAAGCTCCAGTGTGTAACAGAGCGCGGTAGGCCCCCCTGGCTACTGCCTCTGCTAGGTCCACAAAGTCACTGAGACCCTGGAGATAGTAGCCACTGGTGCAGTTTATTCACAGGCTTGTTCCCACCATCATTTCACCATGCACAGCTGGCTCTTCACGATCGGCAGGCAGGAAGTAGGGAGGGAAGAGCTACCTCCCTGCTTCCATTCCCTGCCTTTTCCCTTTCTTTCTGTTCCCCCATTGGCTTCCTTCCTCCAAGGCTTTTATACAGCCCCAGGCTAATTAGGTGGCAGGTGTCTCTGCTTCCCAGATTAGGGCCAGGCAGCTCTAATTTATTCCCCTAAATGGGAGCTGGCATATTAGAGGGCTTTGCCCAGCACCGTGGCACACTGCACAACTAGGTCAGTGCAAGGCGGCTTTGTAGTCACAGAATGATAAAATATTAGGGTTGGAAGAGACCTCAGGAGGTCATCTAGTCCAATCCCCTGCTCAAAGCAGGACCAACACCAACTAAATCATCCCAGCCAAGGCTTTGTCAAGCCAGACCTTAAACACCTCTAAGGATGGAGATTCCACCACCTCCCTAGGTAACACATTCCAGTGCTTTACCCCCCTCCTAGTGAAATAGTGTTTTCTAATATCCAACTTAGACCTCCCCCACTGCAACTTGAGACCATTGCTTCTTGTTCTGTCATCTGACACCACTGAGAACAGCCTAGCTCCATCCTCTTCAGGTAGTTGAAGGCTGCTATCAAATCCCCCCTCACTCTTCTCTTCTGTAGACTAAATAAGCCCAGTTCCCTCAGCCTCTCCTTGTAGGTCATGTGCCCCAGCCCCCTAATCATTTTCATTGCCCTCTGCTGGACTATCTCCAATTTGTCCACATCCCTTCTGTAGTGGTGGTGGGGGGGACAACCAAAACTGGACACAATACTCCAGTTGTGGCCTCACCAGTGTCGAATAGAGGGGAATAATCACTTCCCTCGATCTGCTGGCAATGTTCCTACTAATACAGCCCAATATGCCGTTGGCTGCCTTCGCAACTAGGGCACACTGCTGACTCATATCCAGCTTCTCGTCCATTGTAATCCCCAGGTCCTTTTCTGCAGAACTGCTGCTTAGCCAGTCGGTCCCCAGCCTGTAGCGGTGCATGAGATTCTTTCTTCTTAAGTGCAGGGCTCTGCGCTTGTCCTTGTTGAACCTCATCAGATTTCTTTTGGCCCAATCCTCCAATTTGTCTAGGTCACTCTGGACCCTATCCCTACCCTCCAGAATATCTACCTCTCCCTCCAGTTTAGTGTCAGCTGTGAACTTGCTGAGGGTGCATTGAGAAATTAGTCTGATTGAAGGATGTTTAGTTTGTATATTTTGACATGCGATGTTGACAGTTTGTGTTATAACGGGTTATAAACCTTTAACTTTTGAATCTCAATATCTGCTGTCATGAAATAATGACCTAATTTCCTGCAACTATGGAAATTTAAATTGATAATTTAAAAAAATGCTTAAAAATAAATATATATTATTGGTTGAAAGGATAAAAGGATAACAATCTGCCATGCTGCCACCTTGAAGAGATGGGGACTTGTAATGGGGTGTACCAACCCCACGGTAGGCAGGAAGGGGTTAAGGAGTTGCTTTGGGCTGCAGTGACTTCACCCTGCCATACTTGCAAGGCAGGTCAGGCCGGGAGGAAAAGTTCAAGAGGGAAGAGCGCAGCTCTGGGTGGAGGACAGACCTCTCATCCCCTCAGCTCCATGATCGTGCCCCATGGCAGGCAGAACCTGCTCCTATGGCCAAGGACTGTTCAAGCACCCTGCAAGGAAGGCAGGTCACACTATAACCAGTCACTGCAAGGTGCTTTCTGGGGGCTGACCAGAGAACAGGGAGCCAGACTGTACCTTGGCCAAGACTCCCAGAAGGAAGGGAGGTTGCTGGCTCATCTGGGGCTGGTTGTTGTGTTTATTTGTTTTTCCTGTTTTCCTCCACTGGGCCCCAGGAGAGGAGGACTCCAGAGGGGCTCAGCAAAGGGCTGAGTTTCCATCCTCAGGCCAGTGATGGAACTGCCCTAACCCAGATAACGAGATCTGAGCAAGCATGTGACTTGGTCACGACCCAAGGGGGCGCTGCAGAGGGACTAGGCTCTTGACAGCACTATTCCCTGTTGTCTGGGCCGTGACCTTGTGCAGCCTTTCATCATTGTAGATGGGAGATGGTACGTGACTGTCCCCTAAGCGGGGGCATCAGGCCTGGCTCAAGACAAGGGCTGTGAGGTGCATAGAAATGTAAACGGTCCTCAGCAGAGGTGGACCAGACTCCTCAGCTCCTGGGGCCCTGCTCAGTGCACTCTCCCTACAGTATTAGGTGATGGTTCTCTCTTGTCTGCAGAATGCTGCCAACTGGACGGTGCTTGTCCAAGCCCGCACCTGCCCTTGATGGGGCTGTTTCCTTTCCTTGTGCTTTATTCCTAGGGATGCTTTTGTGTATCCCAGCCCAGTCCCTAGGCTTCAGGGCCCTAGTGCATCCAAGCCTGGGTCAACATGAGGCTTGGGCTTTGTCTACGCCACTATGTTTAGTGCCGGAGCCCAAGCCTCATGCAGACCCAGTCTCGGAGACTTCCTGCTGCAGGTTTCTGCTGGCCGTGCAGGCACAACTGTGAGACTTAGCAAACTTTTACCAGCTGCAGGGAGGCTGCTTATGGCATTCCTTTTAGCTCCTCTCTGCTCACAGCCTCCTGGCTACAGCTGCCCCAAAATCAGAATTTCTGCTTCCTCGAGCCCTTTCTGTGCCTAGACCCCATAGAGTGTGTCCTCCTTAGCCTTCCTGCTGCTGCCAGTGGGCTGCTCCTTCCAGCCTTGGCTCCTGCTGATTTTGCCCTGGCCAGTCCCTGCTGGTGATTGCTGCCACTCCTGTAATGCTTCTTTCCAGGCTGGGTCCTATACAAAGCACATGCAACTGGCAGCTTCATTCTGCAAGCTGGTGTGGCAAGGACTTGGGTCTTTCATAAGAGAGCCCCAGACCTAGCTCTGCCTGAAGTGCCCTGGCATTCCTGGGCACTAGAGCAGGGACAGTGCCTCACTGGGAGGGGGAGAGGCCTTGCTCGATAGGGAGGGCTCCTTGGTGCTGGGACTGGCTGTTCAGTGCATGGCACAATGGAGTTCTGGTCCATGCCTGGGGCCCAGGCTCTCTAGGAATATAAGTAATACATACAGAGGGAGAGGGCTGCATAGAGCCACTAAGAACTGTCAGTGGAAGAACTGGGACTCAAACACACGTGCACCTGGCCCAGTGCATGTTACCCCCTTGCATGCTCTGTGGGGCAAGTAGCAGCACTATGGTTGGCACCTATCCGGTTTTCACCTGGACTGTCTGGGTTTTGGCTTGTGTGTCTGGGTGCCATTTGACAAGCCCTGCTGTCTGTCCTTTTTTTTTTTTTTTTTTTTTTTAATCTGTGGAAAAGGTGGCAACCCTAAGCAGAAGGAAGGAGGCAGCGCAGCAGCACCGCCGTCTCTGGGGGCCAGGCTGCTCATGTGGCTTGTGGCAGCGTGTGGCCCTTCACAGCCCACAGGTGGCAGGCAAGGCGGCCTTGGCCTTGCTGGTGAAGACCCTGCGACCGACGGGGGTGGAGCCTTGGAGGTCCAGTTACCAGCCATTAGAAAGGTGGCAACCCTAAGCAGCGCTGTCTCTGTCTCTGGGTTTTGGACCCAATCTGGCCAATAATCCAGTCTCCCCTCCCCGTAGCACCTATAGTCAGATGTTTGGCTGTGTGTGTGTGTGTATTTTCTGTGTGCTGCGCTGACTCTGGCCAGATAGCCCATACAGCGGGCTCCAATCAAACTGCTCAATAAATCCAGACTCGGTTTGTAGTGAAAGCACTTGGTCAGGTTTATTGTCTACAAAGCACTGTCCTAATGTTCTGGCTCCATTATTACAGGTACACTACCACATGTATTCGCATTGCAATGGACTAGCTCAGTCAGTGGCAGGACTTTCCATTATCCCCATGGCCAGACAAAGACAGTCCTTCTGAGACTTCATTTTATATATAGATACAAACAAGTTACGTATTGTCCCAACGTATCAGGCTGCCATCCATTACCTTGTATCTGTAGGTTTGATCAAAACATCTCTATCCATCATGCTGTCATCCTGACCTTATCTTTAAGATGGATCAGTGTTTGTGTTTGGTATCGAGGTGTTCTGGTTCCACCTTTCTGGAATGTGTTTGCGTGTATATTCTTGTGCCTAGCACTACTTAGCAATGTGTGTTTCTGCAATATCAGCCCTGTGATTGCCAGATTCTGTGAGCAGGGCCTGCCTCTTGCTCACAACCTGACTTTGCTTCATATCAGCCAAGTTTTGACCACTACTTTAGTTCAGGCCTCTGATACGAGGGATTATGTTTCAGGCCTTCTTCCTACTACAGCACCTTTCTCCCTGCACTAGCAGGGGGCTGGCAGCCATCCCTTCTCCCTCCCTCCCGCTTTCCAGGACTGTGGGAAGGGGATTCGTCTTCCCCCTCCATGAGGGTCACCAGCAGGGGCCAGGCTGGACACTGCCCTCTGGGTACACTTGCTGGCTGATTCTGCTCAGCCGTTGTGCAACCTTGGGAGTGGGGCGTGCCAGCGTGCGGCTGCTGTTAAGGGGGGGGGGGGGCAGAAAGTGGATTGTGGGGAACATGGGGGTGTGAGGTGCTAGAGATGGAGAATGAGTGGGTAAGAAACTGAGGGGAAAGGAAGGGAAATCTGGGGAGGGGTGAGTGAATGTGGTGGATATGTATGGGAAAGGAGACATGCAGGAGTTGGGAGGGAGGCTGTGAGTGGGACAGTTGTCTGTCTCTCCTAGGTGGGAGGGGGGATTAAGTGTCCCCTCCCCCCCGAAGTGACCAGGGAGACCACAGTTGTGTATATTTAAGGCTGGATCTTGACCCTGACATGACCCCACACACAGTGGCTGGTGGCTTCCTGACAAGTTAAACCATGGGAAGGCTGGCAAAAAGCACCATGTATTTGTTGTTTTGAAGTCTCATGATGTGCAGGGCCTGAGTCATGACTGGGGAATGCTGGGGGTGTGAGACAGAGCCAGCCCAGCTCTTGGGGCGGACAGGCCTGTTGCTGTACTTCTGACTTTCATGTGTGGCCTGGGAGCCCTGTGTGTGCCAGGTGCCCGTTTCTGAGCTGGGCGGTGCCTTTCTCATAGCCAGCCACAATCTGAGGGGCTTAGTCAGAATGAACCAGCAGAGACATGATACCCATTACCCCATGCCTGGGGGGAAATGAGTAGCTTAGATGACCATTACCATAGCAAATTCAGTGCTTCACTTATTTATCCTGACAGCGCCCCAGTGCTATGAGCCCCAGTTTATAGGTGGTATAACCCATCTGCCAGCTGGTGTCGGCAGCACCCGGGGGCTAGGTTCAATATCTAGAAGGTCCTCTTAACATTGCAAAATGGAACCGGCACGAACTCCCACCCAGAAATCTGGGAAAACTAAACCCCACCCCTGGGCGCCGCTAAAAGGCAACCCTTCCCTTGTCTGAATGTTGTGGGTTCAAGCCTTCTGAATAACCCCAGGGGAAATGTACGTACATGTTGGTGTGAAGCTCGTCCAGTAATTTAATGAAATTATTTCGTATGGCAGAATGTTGCACTGGGAGGTGAATTTGGATGTTTGGATATTTGTTTGCATTTGTGGTGTTTGTATTTGATTAATAAGAGCCATCCCTTTTAAGAAAGGGGTGGGGCGCTTATTTGGAGGCGACTGAGAGCAACAGTGGGAGATTTGCCCAGGTGTGCAGAGAGTGGGAGACCCAGCCACTCAGCCACCGCAGAGTCAGAACTTCATTCAATACACATTGCTATCTCGGATGAGCCTCGTTCTTGCAGGTGTCGCAGTGGCACCTATGGGAGACTAGGATAGTCTAATACTTAGTCCTGCCATGAGTGCAAGGGACTGGACTAATGGAGGCCAAGACTATATCAGGGTTTAAAAAAAAAAAAAAAACTAAGTTCATGGAGGATAGGTCTATCAATGGCTATTAGCCAGGATGGGTAGGAATGGTGACAGGGGATGGATCACTCGACGATTGCCTGTTCTATTCATTCCCTCTGGGGCACCTGGGATTGGCCACTGTTGGTAGACAGGATACTGGGCTAGATGGACCTTTGGTCTGACCCAGTATGGCAGTTCTTATGTTTACTCCTGGGGGAATTCTGCACCACTGCACAATGCAAAATTTTGCAGAAATTAATGTTGTATGTGCAGAACTCCCACCCCCGAAATTGGCTGCAGAGATGTTGACTGCCACTAGAGGTCACTGGACCCAGCATTGCCCAGCTTGCAAATAGAAGACACGGGAAGGGGAGGAAACTGGAGGGTTCCCAGCAGCTGCTGTTCCTAGCACGCCCTGAAGGAAGGAGACTGCAGAATGCAGGAAGCTCTGTGTAAGCCTGGGACCCAGCATCAGGCTATTTCTCCCTCTGGATCCTTGAGCTATAGGAGATAGAGGCTGTGAGTGTCTGGTTTTGGGGGGACTGTGACTGGACTCTGGGGGAGGAGGTGGTGTGAGTGTTTGGGCCAGGGGGCTGCGACTGGCCTCTGGAGGGGAGGGTGTGGGAGTGTCTGGCCCCCCAGCTGGGCTCTATGGGGGAGGGGGCAGAGAAGTAGGAACTGGGCTTTCGTTGGGGTTTCTTTAACTCTCTACTCCTGGGGGAATTTTTGTGTGTGTCTGTGTTGTTACAGACATATTTGCTGACAGGTATTTTGAAATAAATAACCAAAATAATTGAAACTCATGTGATTCTGTAGTGTTGTTTTGGAGCATTTTAAAATATTGGGTGCAGAATTCCCCCAGGAGTATATGTTCTAATGACCTCTCTAGGTCCCTTCCAGTCCTATGATTCTATGCCTGCAGGTGATACTAATGAGCACCCAAGCCGCCTGCCTGTAGGACACCACATGGAATCCTGCCCAGCTCAGCAAAGGTTAAAAGTGGTTCCCATCTAGTGCATGTTTGGTGGCCCCTGTATGAGGTGAGTTTGGTGGGTCTCAGTTCCAACTCCTATATCTCAAACTCACCAGCTACTCTGCACTAACTGGCAGACTCAGCAGTGAGGCCAAGAACTGCATGGACCACGGAGACTGAACTGCCCACAACCCCTAACGAAAGTGCCCGCTGGGGCGTACGGGCAGGGCAGTGTGTGTTGGGCGCTTGCCCTCCTGCTGCCCTGTAGATAAAGGGCTTAATTCCCCAAAGCCATAATTTACTGCAATATACAATTAAGCTGTGAACATGCAAATTAGCTCATTGAATAATTTGCATACAATATTATGTGTGGCGCTGCACAGAACTTGGCAGCTATGCAATGCTTCTTTCTTTAGTTTCACTGGCTGGCTGCATTGTCATTCCATGTCCCGAGGGGCGGTGTGTGTGTAATTCTGTGAGAACTGAGTTGAACTAGTCTCTCCAGATGCAAGAACACTCCAGCTCTTTCTGCTTGTGGGGTTCAAATTAGCTTTTAAAACAAACAACTGACTGTATGTAATTTGGCTCTGGGCCTTTACTGGAGACACACGAATTCCCAGCCCAAATTGCAGCGCCAAGATGTCTGGAAATTTGGTGAATGTTGAGGTAAGCACCCCAAAGCACCTGTCCAAAGCTGAGACTTCACGTCGTTTGCACTTCTACCATTTACTAAACTCAATGAAATATTCCTTGGCAAGGGGATGGGGAAAGGTATGCTTCCAAAGTGTGTCTTTTAGTCAGCAATTGCTTTGCTTGCACAAAGAGCCATTCTATATAGCGAATGACAGGGTGAGCACTGAATGCACTCCGAGGAAGCAAAGCAAAAGGGCTTTCCAGAGAAAGCAGCACATGCTCACAAATATTTATATCAACCTGCCCCCCTCTTTCCCCCCCATATGAAAATATGCCTCTGCCTGGGTTGCCAAGTCAGCTTTGGAAGCGCCAGACTCTGTGTTGCATTCTGAAGTTTTGTTTTGAAGCTATTCTGTGCTGATGTGGGTGAGAGAGAGGGATAAATTGAAAGCGCAGAGTAGTATAGACTATAGAATAGAATATCAGGATTGGAAGGGACCTCAGGAGGTCATCTAGTCCAACCCCCTGCTCAAAGCAGGACCAATCCCCAGATAGATTTCTGGCCCAGATCCCTAAATGGCCCCCTCAAGGATTGAACTCTCAACCCTTGGTTTAGCAGGCCAATGCTCAAACCACTGAGCTATTCCTCCCTCCGTAAATGAAGGATAAATAAAATCCCTTCCCAGCAATGTTATTCCTTGTGTGCAAATTACTAGAATATCAGTTCTGCATCAACAGCATTGATCGGTAAAGCGTTTTATAACTTTGGAGCCATTATGGCAAATGTGGGGGTGGGTGTCAATCTGAACACGACCCCGTTTCATCCAGCTTGCTCTATACGTATGGGAGTGTGTCACCCAGCTAGGATGGGTATAAACAGCAGTGTAGTCAATGAGTCACAGTTTAGGTGAATAGAGTGCCCACCTGCCTGAACCGCAGGGTGTGGTATATCCCTGCACGGGCACTGTACACGCCATGCAGTGCCTCCCATGGCTAGGCTGCTGCTTTTAGCAGCATAGTGTCCAGCTGCCAAGCCTTTCCCAGCTGCCTCCCCGCTGCCAGAGCCTTTCTCTGCAGTGTGTAGCTACATTTGTGGTGCCTGTACTCAGCATGCCACCGTAGCTGCAGACTCCAGGCAAACCCTTACCAGTGCCCTCAGCAGTGTCCCAGCAGGATAATTTCCCCATCACATGGTATGGGGGGCAGCTAAGCATGCTCATCTCTTGAGAGAATGGATATAATCCTAGGAGTTTACTGTTAAGGGTTTGCATTGTGCATGTGAATTTGAAGCTGGGTGTTTATTACTTCTGGTATCTGTTGGAGATGGAAGCAGCAGCCTCATGGACAGCCGGAGTGTGCTATCGGCAGCATCATGGGCAATATGAAGGTGCAAAGGAATGCACAAGACTTTATCCTAAACTTCTTGTTTTCCTTCTGTTAAGGCTTTGTGGGGATAGAAAGTGTCCTGTCATGCCCTTAACTATAGGCATCTGGAGGTTTGTTTGCTAATTAAAATTATTCAGAGAGGAACACAGGTAACTGAGAGGCTGGTAGCACATGCACCTAATTCTAATGACTCCATAATAACTTTCAGCATGAAGCTAAATAGCCTTGGGGTGCTAGGGACATGTGCATGTCACTCAGCCCCAGATTGGGCTTTAGAGGCTGCCCACAGTTCTACTGATACCCCTCAATCCCAACCCATCACTCCCCTGTTACTTTAGACCAGAACTTCGGTTCCTGCTTTTCCTCCCCCAGTGCTGCTGATGCTCGTCAGTCCCAACCCACAGCCTGCCCTGTTATTCCAGTCCTGAGCTCCTTGCACTCAGCTCTGACCTGCAGCCCCCCTTGGCTCCCACCACACACACAGCTGTGCTGATGCCCCTCAATCCCAACTCAGTCTGCCCTGTTATTCCAGCCTTGAGCTCCCAACACGCAGCTCTACCAGTGCCCTTCAATCCTTAGCCACTGCCTCCTGCTTCTATCTCAGCCCTGGTCTCCCCTTCATACACACCTCTCCACAACTACAGCTCTATAGGACTGTTGAGTAATTGCAGTTAACTCATGTGATTAACTCAAAAAAATTAATTGCGAATAATCACACTATTTAAACAATAGAATACCAATTGAAATGTATTAAATATTTTTGATGTCTTTCTACATTTTCAAACACATGGATTTCCATTACAACACAGAAGACAAAGTGTACAGTGCTCACTTTATATTATTTTTATTACAAATATTTGCATGTAAAAATTATAAACAAAAGAAATAGTATTTTTCAATTCACCTCATAAAAGTACAGTTGTGCAAATTCTTTATCGTGAAAGTGTAACTTACAAATGTAATTTTTTTTTGTTACATAACTGCACTCAAAAAGAAAACAATGTAAAACTTGAGTCCACAGATCCACTCAGTCCTACTTTCTCTTAGCAATTAGCTGAACAAGAACAAGTTTGTTTACATTTACAGGAGATACTGCTGCCTGCTTCTTATTTGCAATGTCACCTGAATGTGAGAACAGGTGTTCGCATGGTACTTTTGTAGCTGGCATTGCAAGGTATTTACATGCCAGATATGCTAAACATTCGTATGCCCCTTCATGCTTTGACCACCATTCCAGAGGATAGGCTTCTATGCCAGGGGTAGGCAACCTATGGCACGTGCGCCAAAGGCGGCACGCGAGCTGATTTTCAGTGGCACTCACACTGCCTGGGTCCTGGCCACCAGTCCAGGGGGCTCTGCATTTTAATTTAATTTTTAAATGAAGCTTCTTAAACATTTTAAAAACCTTAATTTACTTTACTTTACATATAACCATAGTTTAGTTGTCTATTATAGACTTATAGAAAGAGACCTTCTAAAAGCGTTAAAATGTATTACTGGCACGCGAAACCTTAAATTAGAGTGAATAAATGAAGACTCGGCACACCACTTCTGAAAAGTTGCCTACCCCTGTTCTATGCTGCTGATGCTCATTACAAAAATAATGCGTTAATTAAATTTGTGACTGAACTCCTTGGGGGAGAATTGTATGTCTCCTACTCTGCTTTACCCGCATTCTGGCATATATTTCATCTTATAGCAGTCTCGGATGATGACCCAACACATGTTCGTTTTAAGAACACTTTCACAGCAGATTGGTACCTTCTTTGCGTTTTGTCAAATGTGAGATTTCTAAAAATAGCTACGGCACTCAACCCAAGATTTAAGAATCTGAAGTGCCTTCCAAAATCTGAGAGGGACGAGGTTTGGAGCATGATTTTGGAAATCTTAAAAGAGCAGTACTCCGATGCAGAAACTACAGGACCTAAACCACCAAAAAAAAAAAATCAACCTTCTGCTGGTGGTGTGGCACCTTTAAGACTAACAGAAGTATTGGGAGCATAAGCTTTCAGGGGTAAGAACCTCACTTCTTCAGATGCAAGTAATGGAAATCTCCAGAGGCTGGTATAAATCAGTATGGAGATAACGAGGTTAGTTCAATCAGGGAGGGTGAGGTGCTCTGCTAGCAGTTGAGTTGTGAACACCAAGAGAGGAGAAACTGCTTCTGTAGTTGGATAGCTATTCACAGTCTTTGTTTAATCCTGATCTGATGGTGTCAAATTTGCAAATGAACTGGAGCTCAGCAGTTTCTCTTTGGAGTCTGGTCCTGAAGTTTTTTTTGCTGTAAGATGGCTACCTTTACATCTGCTATTGTGTGGCCAGGGAGGNNNACTTCAACCTCCCTGGCCACACAATAGCAGATGTAAAGGTAGCCATCTTACAGCAAAAAAAACTTCAGGACCAGACTCCAAAGAGAAACTGCTGAGCTCCAGTTCATTTGCAAATTTGACACCATCAGATCAGGATTAAACAAAGACTGTGAATGGCTATCCAACTACAGAAGCAGTTTCTCCTCCCTTGGTGTTCACACCTCAACTGCTAGAAGAGCACCTCACCCTCCCTGACTGAACTAACCTCGTTATCTCCATACTGATTTATACCAGCCTCTGGAGATTTCCATTACTTGCATCTGAAGAAGTGAGGTTCTTACCCACGAAAGCTTATGCTCCCAATACTTCTGTTAGTCTCAAAGGTGCCACAGGACCCTCTGTTGCTTTTTACAGATTCAGACTAACATGGCTACCCCTCTGATACTTCTGCTGGTGGCATCTGACTCAGATGATGAAAATGAACATGCGTCGGTCCACTCTGCTTTGGATCATTATCAAGCAAAACCCATCATCAGCATGGGCGCATGTCCTCTGGAATAGTGGTTGAAGCATGAATCATAGAATATCAGGGTTGGAAGGGACCTCAGGAGGTCATCTAGTCCAACCCCCTGCTCAAAGCAGGACCAATCTCCAACTAAATCATCCCAGCCAGGGCTTTGTCCAGCCTGACCTTAAAAACCTCTAAGGAAGGAGATTCCACCACCTCCCTAGGTAACCCATTCCAGTGCTTCATCACCCTCCTAGTGAAAAAGTTTTTCCTAATATCCAACCTAAACCTGCTCCACTGCATCTTGAGACAATTACTCCTTGTTCTGTCATCTGCTACCACTGAGAACAGTCTAGATCCATCCTCTTTTGAACTACCCTTTTAGGTAGTTGAAAGCAGCTATCAAATCTCCCTCCTCTTTCTTCTCTTCTGCAGACTAAACAATCCCAGTTCCCTCAGCCTCTCCTCATAACTCATGTGCTCCAGCCCCCTAATCATTTTTGTTGCCCACTGCTGGACTCTTTCAATTTTTCCACATCCTCCTTGTAGTGTGGGGCCCAAAACTGGACACAGTACTCGAGATGAGGCCTCACCAATGACTAATAGAGGGGAATGATCACGTCCCTCGATCTACTGGCAATGTTCCTACTTTTACAGCCCAAAATGCCATTAGCCTTCTTGGCAACAAGGGCACACTGTCAACTCATATCCAGCTTCTCGTCCACTGTAACCCCTAGGTCCTCTTCTGCCAAATTGCTGCCTAGCCACTCGGTCCCTAGTCTGTAGCAGTGCATGGGATTCTTCCGTCCTAAGTGCAGAATCTTGCACTTGTCTTTATTGAACCTCATCAGATTTCTTTTGTCCCAATCCTCTAATTTGTCTAGGTCCCTCTGTATCCTATCCCTACCCTCCAGCGTATCTACCACTTCTCCCAGTTTAGTGTCATCTGCAAACTTGCTGAGAGTGCAATCCATGCCATCCTCCAGATCATTAATGAAGATATTGAACAAAACCGGCCCCAGGACCGACCCTTGGGGCACTCCGCTTGATACTGGCTGCCAACTAGATGTGGAGCCATTAATCACTACCTGTTGAGCCTGACAATCTAGCCAGCTTTCTATCCACCTTACAGTCCATTCATCCAGCCCATACTTCTTTAACTTGCCGGCAAGAATACTGTGGGAAACCGTATCAAAAGCTTTGCTAAAGTCAAGGAATAAAATGTCCACTGCTTTCCCCTCATTCATAGAGCCAGTTATCTCGTCATAGAAGGCAATTAGGTTAGTTAGGGTTACTATATGTCCGGATTTTCCCGGACATCTCCGGCTTTTTGGTCCTCAAATCCCCATCCGGGGGGAATTGCCAGAAAGGCGAACATGTCTGGGAAAATGCCGGCATTACTGAAGTGGCTGGGGTGGGGAGTGTTTGTTCCTTCATTCCCCAGGGGACATGTTTGTGTCTCTGCATTTTCAGAGGAGTTGTGGGGAGGATCGGAACTTTCAACAGGACGCAGGTCTGGGGAGGTGGCATATGATCATGGGAAAGCCAGGCGTGGGGGTGAGAGCAAAGGCAGAGATCGTGTTTGCTCTGCTTGCCGGGACCTGGCTTGTCCAGTTCCTCTGCACCTTTGGCACCAGCGGGGCTGAGATAATGTGTCGCGCCTGCCTGGCCCCGGGTAAGCCGCCTCGGCTGCAGCGGGGATTATTATTCATGCCCGGGTGGCCGGGCCATGGGGGAAGAGGTGAGACGGTTCCCGGCGGCTGGCGAGGAAGTGACCTCCCTGGCTGCTCCCAGCTAGGAGAAACTGACTGGCCAGCCTGACCTCAGTGCACTCCACTGGCCCCGGCCTGCCCCGAGCTCCTCCCCGGGGGACTGCGCCTGCCCTGCTGGGCCGGCAAGGCAAAGAGCGGACCCCAGCTGGGAGTGTGCCCCATGGCAGCCGGCTGAGAAGGAGCCAGGCGGAGCGGAGGAGAGCCAGGGGGGTCCCGGCGGAGCGGGACCAGCAGGGAGGCGGCAGGAGCATCCCCCGAGCAGCTACGGGGCAAAGCCACCCGCTTCAGGCTGGAAGAGCTGAAGCTGAGCAGCAGCACTTTCGCACTGACCAGGGACTCGGCGCACAACCAAGCCATGGTGCACTGGTTAGGCCACAACAGCAGCGTGAGTAGACCCAGCACCGTGGCGGGGGGCGGGATGCAGACCCGGGGGCGATGCAGCACTGGGTCTTGGACAACATGCAGAAAGCGGGGCTGGGCTGGTGGATCTGGCTGGTCTCTGGCCCTTTGCATCGGGTGTCACTCGGCGGTTTGCAACTGGGCAAAAGTGCTCCCAGTGCCTTTCTGCTGCAGCAAAAGTTTTCTTCCCCCTAGCCCCAACATCCACCTGCGTTGCACTCTCATTGCTCTTAACTGGGTGAGGCCACTGGGAGGTTTGGGGAGAGGGCAGGGGTGTGACTGGAGAGGAGAGAGCAGTATCCTCCGGGCTCTGGCTGCGCTGGGGAAGCGCCCGGCCAGGGGCGCAGGGTCTGGAGTTCTGGGGGCTGCCCGGCAAACAGTGAAGCCGGTAGCACTCGGGCAGCTGTTTTGCGTGGCTGGGAGGCAGGAGGGGGAACGCGGGGCGCTCAGGGGAGGGGGTGGAGTTGGGGCGGAGAGGGGAATGGGTGGGACCAGTGCCCCGTGGAGTGTCCTCTTTTAATGCTTAAATATGGTAACCCTAGGTTAGTCAGGCATGATTTGCCCTTGGTCAATCTATGCTGACCGTTCCTGATCACTTTCCTCTCCTCTAATTGCTTCAGAATTGATTCCTTGAGGACCTGCTCCATGATTTTTCCAGGGACTGAGGTGAGGCTGACTGGCCTGTAGTTCCCTGGATCCTTCTTCCCTTTTTTAAAGATGGGCACTACATAAGCCTTTTTCCAGTCATCCGGGACCTCCCCCGATCGCCATGAGTTTTCAAAGATAATGGCTAATGGCTCTGCAATCACATCCGCCAACTCCTTTAGCACCCTCGGATGCAGTGCATCCGGTCCCATGGACTTGTGCTCGTCCAGGTTTTCTAAATAGTCCCAAACCACTTCTTTCTCCACAGAGGGCTGGTCACCTCCTCCCCATGCTGTGCTGCCCAGTGCAGTAATCTGGGAGCTGACCTTGTTTGTGAAGACAGAGGCAAAAAAAGCATTGAGTACATTAGCTTTTTCCACATCCTCTGTCACTAGGTTGCCTCCCTCATTCAGTAAGGGGCCCACACTTCCCTTGACTTTCTTCTTGTTGCTAACATACCTGAAGAAACCCTTCTTGTTACTCTTAACATCTCTTGCTAGCTGCAACTCTAAGTGTGATTTGGCCTTCCTGATTTCACTCCAGCATGCCTGAGCAATATTTTTATACTCCTCCCTGGTCATTTGTCCAATCTTCCACTTCTTGTAAGCTGCTTTTTTGTGTTTTAAGATCAGGAAGTATTTCACTATTTAGCCAAGCTGGTCGTCTGCCATATTTACTGTTCTTTCTACGCATCGGGCTAGTTTGTTCCTGCAACCTCAATAAGGATTCTTTAAAATACAGCTAGCTCTCCTGGTCTCCTTCCCCCCTCATGTTATTCTCCCAGAGGATCCTGCCCATCAGTTCCCTGAGGTAGTCGAAGGGACATATGAATCATTAGCGCGTCTGGCATGTAAATATCTTGTGATGCTGGCTACAACAGAGCCAATCAAACACCTGTTCTCACTTTCAGGTGACACTGTAAAACAAGAAATGGACAGCATTATCTCCTGCACATGTAAACAAACTTGTTTGAGCGATTGGTTGAACAAGAAGTAGGACTGAGTGGACTTGTAGGCTCTAAAGTTTTACATTGTTTTATTTTTGAATGCAGTTATTTTTTTGTACATAATTCTACATTTGTAAGTTCAACTTTCATGATGAAGAGATTGCACTATAGTACTTGTATTAGGTGAATTGAAAAATATATTTCTTTTTTACAGTGCAAATATTTGTAATTAAAAATAAATATAAAGTGGTATTCTATCATTGTTTAACAGTGCGATTTAATTGGGATTAATTTTTTAATCACTTGACAGCCCTACAGCTCTACTGATAAAGAGCTAAGTAGTAGTATTATGCATGAATTAATTTTATTAATAATACTGATTGTATGAACCCCCCACAGAGAACATAAACTTATGGAGCAGTCTTGGCTGGAGGTGGGAGGTCTAGAAATCAAAGACCGGGTGAAAGGTGATGTCTGAGTGTTTAGTTCAGGTGTGTGTGCCAAATTTTCAACACATAACCTAGTTCATTTGAAGTGTTTGGACTGATTTATGTCCTTCTCATCATACGCACAAACCAACTCTGGAGCATTGGCACAGCTATGGGGAGTTGAGGAATGGCATAAAATAGGGTAAGAGTGATTAAGGTCAGACGGGATCATTAGATTGTGTAGTCTGATCTCCTGTCTAGCACAAGCCATTACATTTTAAGCACAAGAAGTTCTGTTTGATTACTACAGAACTATGTCTTCCAGAAAGACACGCAGTCTTGATGTGACGATGTGGAGAATCCCCCACCTCCCTTGGGAATTTGTTCCAGTGGTTAATCACCCTCCCTATTAGAAATGTGGGCCTTATTCTTCATTGGTTTTGGTCTGGCCTCAACTTCCAGTCATTGGTTCTCAGTGTGCTTTCCTCTGCTAGATTAAGAAGCAGGATGCTATCCACTAGGCCACACTGCTCCCCATGCACCTTGTGTGTGACGGGGATAAAAAGAAGAAAAGAAATCTAAGGGAGCGAGAAGATACAAAGGAAGGGAATGGACAGTTTAGTTTTCAAATGCAGCTTTCTCTGGGATTTCTCTGCACATGACTAAGGTATGTTCTACATGGGAATGTTTTCCCAATATAGTTATACTGGTATAACCCTGTGAGGCGGTGCACTTGGCCTTTTTGGCCCCCTACTGGAGGTCCTACCAGACCCTATTTTATAGATGGGGAACTGAGATTCAGATTCAGTGACGTGCTTAAGTAATTGAACCCAGATTTCTTGAATCCTAGGCTTGACCACAACACTCTTCTCCCACTGAAGAGTTTTAGAAGGGCCATTTTCCCCCAAACTGGAAATAATTATGAACAAAATTGACTGGAAAGAAAAATTTAAACAGAAAAATGTGAAGAATAATTTAGGGTTATTTAAGAACATCTTACTGGATGCCTACAAAGCTACAATCATGTAACGCTAAATGGGCTAAAAAAAATCTGGTTTAGAGGGGAAGTGAAAACAGCAGTAACAAATGAAAAGACTATATAATAAATTTAAAAAGTTGACAGTAATTATTTTTAAACTAGGAATTATGAAATGCAGACAACTGATAAGGGAAGCTAAAGGTGTTAATGACAAAATCTATGACCAGCAGGGTTCAGGATAATAAAATTTAAATTTAAAAATATATTGGGAATAAACAAAATCCTAGGAATGGTATAAGTCTGTTACTAGACAGAGATGGTAAAACTGTTAATAACAAGGCAAAGAAAGCTGAAGTGCTCAATAAATATTTCCGATGTGTATTTGGAAAGAAGCATCATGAGGCATCTATATGGTATAATGACAAGGAAATACTTTCCATTCCAAAGTAATTAGGGAGGATGTTAAACCACAATTACTAAAAGTGAAAAAAAATTAAAATCACAGAATCTGGATAAGTTGTACCCAGGTGTTTTAAAAGATTGGCTAAGAAGCGCTCTAAAGAAATCTTAGAATGCTGAAGTGCTTCTAGAGCAGTTTCTCTCAAGTGCGGCCACGGTGGCCCCATGCGGCCTTTTCTTGCGGCCACAGCCTCTTGTGCTGTGATTGGGGGTGGGGCACAAAGCAGTGGCCCCTCTCCCAGGGCTGCCAGCAGCACTGCCCCCCTCCAGAGACACAAATGCTGGAGGTACAGGCAGCTGGTAAATTCCACACACTTCCAGGGGAAGGAGAGACAGGCTTCGACCATGGGGCTTCGGGCTCCATCCATGTGGTGGCAGGCTCTGGTTCCACACTCCGGCCCCAGGCTCACCACCCCTGACATTGTCCCTGGGGCCTCCCTGCCCACCTCCCCATCCAGGGCTTAATTTGTCCCAGGGCTTGCCGGGGCTGAGTATGTGCTGTGTGAAAAGCGATATTAACAAATATACAAATATCACTTTTCACCGCAGAAGACTTACCAGCTAGCAAGTCTTAAGGGGGGAGAAAAAGCGCAACCAAAAAAGCAAAAGAAACAACAACAAACAAAGACAAACATGCAAAGCCTTATTTGTGTTTCTATTCTGTTTAGGTCCAGTAAGGGATAGCAACAAATGTAAATTTATTTTTATTACTGAGTCTGAAAAAACCCTACATAAATCAATTACAATGATTTGAACATGTGTATGTGCATATTTATTTTGTTTTTCCTAAAGTTAAATAAGTATTTTAGGAAAAATTGTCAGCACGGCCCCCAGCAAGAGTTGGTAGCTGCACTCTGAGGCCACCAAAAAATGTGTTGTAAGAACTCCTGTAGAGGACTGGAGAAAAATTAATGTTGTGCTAGTATTTGAAAAGGGCAACAGAATCATCCAGGCACCTATAGTCCTCCAGCCTGCCACTGATCCTGGGCAAAATCATGGAACAGCTGATACAGGACTCCATCAATAAAGAGTCAGAGTGGAATTATAAATGATGCCAGTCAATAGAATGTTATGGAAAATATCTTGTCCAATACACTTGCTAATTTTTTTATGAGATCATTAGTTTACAAATATTCACAGTTATTTTGATCAGTTAAAGTGTTTGCGTACGGCACGAAATTCTGACTAAAAAAAATCATTATACAAAATTAATATAGCCTGTGTTAAATGGATTAAAAACTGGTTCACTGATAACTATTCCAGTTTGGAATCATCACATCCAGGTAATGGATCCTGTTTTGCCTTTGTGACCACACTTCAAAACAATGTTGAAAAATTATAAAGGGCTCGTTGCTAAAGAGCGATGAGAATGAGTCAAGGTTTGAAAAACCTGCCTGATTGTGAGAGACCAAAGAAACTCAATCCCTTTGGTTTATCAGGAAGAAGGTGGAGGGGTGGCTTGATCACCACCTAGAATTACCCACCTGGGGAGGAGAACTCCGAGAGCAGAGGGCTCCTTAATCTGGCAGAGAAAGGCAAAACAGGATCCGGTACCTGGAAGCTGAAGCTAGACCAATTCAGAATAGAAATAAAGGGCCCATTTTAATGGGGAGGGTAATTAGCCACTGGAACAATTTACCACTTGGAGTCTTCATACCAGGATTGGACAACTCCTTCTAAATTATCTGCCCTAGCTCAACCAAAATGCATGGCTGGCTGCAGGGATCGTTGTCCGGAATTATCTGGCCTGTGCTCTGCAGGAGGTCAGACCAGATGAATGCAGTGATCCCTTCCGGCCTTAGGAGTGATGTGTGCTGTTCCTATAACACAGTTCTGTTTAGTGGAAGTATTGTCTAGCTGCAAGAACAAGAAGAGGTGGAACATTCTGATGGCAGGGCAGGGGGTGTGGCTCTGGTTTTACCTATCTGAATGGGAGATGGACTATTGAAGAGAGGAGACTAGAAACTGTCCGGAGGGGGGAGGAGGAGGAGGAGGCTGAGAGGGTTCTTTTGATGAATGAAGAACAAGGCTAGCTCATTGCGACTCAGGAAATGCTCACTGCCAGTGAGGTCCCTGCGTTTTGTAAGCTGAAATACACGCCTATTTCCTGTTGTGCTGCACTTAGCTGCTGCCCATAGGGGAGTCTGTTGGGAACCTGCTGAAATCCCATCACTCTAGGTTTCTGAAGGGCCTAGGATCATGACAGATGTTCATGGAAACTCTTAGGAAAAAGAACCACCAATCCTAATGCTCACCTGCTTCCTGCTGGAGCAGAGCTGAATCTGTCATGGACAGGATGGCAGAGGCTTTTTTTGCTTCTAGCCCAGCCCAAATCAGGAGCTTCTGGCCATGTTTTCCATCTGCCAAATAGCTGGCAATCCAGTCCATGACTGACAAGTCTGGTCAGGCCTCACACAGCCCCTGGATGGTAGCTGTTTGCTGGGCAAGCTGTGTTCTCATCTGCAAGTCAGAGTGTGACAGTGTTGCCTTGGGGCTGAATAAAAGTGTCTCCTGTGTGTTTGCTGCACCTGAGCGATGGCAGGGACACTGCACCATTGTGACAGCTGTAGTAGCCTCTGTGAAATCCTTAGGTTTTCTCACCCCATTTCCCACTGGGGAGATGCCTGGTTCACACACCCTCCTGCACAGGTGGTACCTCCTGGCCCCTCAGTACAGTGTGTGTGGCTGCTGAAGCCTGAATGTGCTCTCATAGGAACATGGAAGGGAAGGGCCTCGTGGGTCACTGAGTCCAGCCCCTGCTATTGCAGGTAGCCCACCACTGAGAATAGCCGAGCTACATCCTTTTTGGAACCCCCCTTCAAATTCCCCCCTCACTCTTCTTTTCTGCAGACTAAATACGTCCAGTTCCCTCAGCCTCTCCTCTCATGTGCTCCAGCCCCCTAATCATTTTTGTTGCCCTGCGTTGGACTCTCTCCAATTTGTCCACATCCCTTCTTTTGTGGGGGACCCAAAACTGGATGCAGTATGCCAGATGTGGTCTCACCATTGCCGAATAGAAGGGAATAATCACTTCCTTCGATCTGCTGGCAATGCTTCAAGTAATGTAGCCCAATATGCCGTTAGCTCTCATCCAGCTTCTCATCCACTGTAATCCCCAGGTCCTTTTCTGCAGAACTGTTGCTTAGCCACTTGGTCCCTAGTCTGTAGCAGTGCATGGGATTCTTCCATCCTAAGTGCAGGACTCTGCACTTATCCTTGTTGAACCTCATCAGATTTCTTTTGGCCCAATCCTCCAATTTGTCTAGGTCGCTCTGGACCTATCCCTACCCTCCAGCGTATCTAATGACCCAACACTGCTTAGTGGAGAAGTGTCTGTGAGAGAACAAATCCCTGCTAGAGACAACAAGCGAACAAGAGTGCTTGTAGGAGATGATGGGAAAATACTGTTCGTGAAATCTGAGTTCCACTGGGACTCTGACTAGTGATGACTGCAGTGTGTGATGGGAGAGGGAACAAGCTGTTCTGCACAAGAGGCACTCCCTCCTCTTTAGCAGATGAGGCCATTAATAAGAGGTTTCCTCCTCTTTTTTCAAAGGCCACACTGCACATTTTTGTACCTGTAGAAATGGTTCTAACAATCAGTGATATTTTGCACATCTAGAGCATCTATCATGAGTAGGGCTCAGTCTTTGTCACAGAGGTCGTGGAAGTCATGGATTCTGTGACTTTCCACAACCTCTGTGACTTCTGCAGCAGCCAGTGTGGCTGGCCCCAGGGCTGCCCAAGCATCTGGCTCTGCGGCCCACTGCTCAGGTGGCTACGGGACAGTCACACTGGCCATTGCTGGAGCGACTCGGCAGCCAGCTGCTGAGGCGGCCCTTGGGCCACCCGCACTGGTCGCTGCTCAGGCGGTCCCCGGAACCACCCACACTGGCCACTGCTCAGCTGGTCCCAGAACTGCTCAAGCCCCGGGGGTGGGGCTGGGGGGGGGGGCAGGGCCCTGTGGAGTGTCCTCTTTTTTTAAATGCTTGAATATGGTAACCCTACCTTTACAAATATCAGTGATCCCTGCTTTACGTCTTTGAGGTATTTTGGTTGTAATTGGCCCCATTTTACAAACGGTGAAACAGCTACAGGGACGTTGGAGCAAAGCTTTCAAACATCTGCATCTAATTTGTGTAAAAATAGCTCCTGCACATGCAAAAGTGAAGTTTGTATGGGCAAGTCTCCTGGTTATAAGAACAATTCATTGAAGTAGAACCTCAAAGATACGAGCACCAGAGTTACGGACTGACAGGTTACAGGACACCGTGGGGAACTGGAAATAATCAATCAGGCAGCAGCAGAGACAAAAAAACAAATACTGTATTTTCTGGCGTATAAGACTACTTTTTAACCCAGGAAAATCTTCTCAAAAGTCGGGGGTCGTCTTATACGCCGGGTGTCGTCTTATAGGGCGGGTGCTGAAACTTCCGAGCCGGACTGGAGAATCTGCGGTCGCCGCATATGGTGGGGGGAGCTCAAAAACGGCCGCGGCCGCATCCCCGCCCGATGACGAGGTGAGGGGGCGCCTCACCGGGAAGGTGTAAGTGAAGGGCGGAGCAAGCTGCAGGCGTCCGGGACGCCCGGGGTATGGAAAAAAGAGAGAGAGCGGCGCTGTGCCCAGAAAAACACGCCTCTTTCACCCGTCTGGCCCGCCCTTGTATCCTATTACCGTACCTCCTTCTCTGCCTCTCAGATCTCGCTCCTGAGGACTGCAGTGAAGCGGCGCAGGCGCGCATGTGGGAGATCTGAGAGGCAGAGAAGGAGTTAATAGGATACAAGGGCGGGCTAGACGGGTGAAAGAGGCATGTTGTGCTACCGCTTTGATAGTCTTGGAGACAGGGAGGGCTGGGCAGGCAGGGAGAGCTGACCAATCCAAGCAGGCTTTGTATACAACAACCAGCCAATCGCCGGTAAGGTACATCGCTTGCCGTGATTGGCTGGTTGTTGTATACTGGGTAACACACACAGTACAGCACCAGTATCTGTACCTGTTCATACAGTATAGCACCAGTACATACAGTACAGTATACAAATGTCCAACAGTCAAAACCCCATCATGGCTCCACCAGCAAGAAGAAAGAAATATGAAGCCAGTTTCAAACTTAAAGTTGTAAACTTTGCCATGGAACATAATAACTGCGCTGCTGCAAGACAATATGGAGTAACAGAAAAGATGGTTCGGGACTGGAAAGCAAATGAAAAAGCATTAAAGAGTATGCCAAGGGGTAAGTGTGCATTAAGAAGAGGCACTCCACATTGGCCAGAACTCGAAAAACATGTAGCAGACATGGTGAATGAGCATCGCCAAAACAGTTATGTAGTGACACGAAATAAAATACATTTGTTTGCACTTCAGTGGGCCAAATCTAACCCAGATTACAGCAACAAATTTAAGGCCACTGTATCCTGGTGTACTAGATTCATGGGAAGGCATAATATGGTACTGAGGCAAAAGATGAAAATTGCCCCAAAATTACCTGCAGATCTTGATAGCAAAGTAAATAGTTTCCATCGATACGTAATACAACAGCGCACTAAACATGGCTATGCATTAAGTAGTATTGGAAATATGGATGAAACTCCAATGAATTTTGATATGGTTGGAAATAAAACTGTCCATCAAAAAGGTGAAAAAACAATTTTAATTAAAACAGGACATGAGAAGTCCAGTTTTACAGTGGTACTAGGATGCACAGCTGATGGCGCCAAACTGAGACCAATGATTATTTTTAAAAGAAAAACAATGCCGAAATTCAAGTTCCCTGTTGGTTGTTTTCTACATGTGAATGAAAAAGGCTGGATGGATGAAGAAGGGGTAAAGCTATGCCTTGATAATGTATGGAGCAGGCGACCAGGTGGACTTATTCAAAAATGTAGTCTACTGGTGTGGGATATGTTCAGGGCTCATTTAACTCCCAGCACCAAGCAAATGCTTGCAAGACTAAACACATATGCGGCAGTTATTCCTGCAGGATTTACATCGTTGGTACAGCCACTGGATGTGTGCCTAAACAAGCCATTTAAAGATCGCATTCAAGAACAGTGGAATGAATGGATGGTTAGCGGCGAAAAGTCATTCACAAAAGGAGGAAACATGTGTGCTCCACAGTTGGATGTTTTGTGCAAGTTTGTCATAAAAGCCTGGAATGATATTGATGCAGAAACAGTAATCAAGTCTTTCAAGAAGTGTGGCATATCAAATTCATTAGATGGTATGGAGGACGACTACTTGTGGCAAGATGAAGAGGAAGCCGAAGCTGAGACCACACCATCTGATACGGAATTCGATCCTTACGATGACTGCCTTACAAATGTATCACAAGATGTCATTGATGTACTTATGATATCAGATGACGAACAGGAGGATTTTGAAGGCTTTTAAAGGGAAACTGTCACGCCAGCAAAACCTGTAAAAATACCGTAGCTTGCAGTTATGATGGGCGTTGCTAACTCACCAGGGACTTGCCCAGCACTTGCTCTCTCTCTCTTGTTTGTTATCTTCCTCCTATCATCATCAGTTCCAGTTTGGTTGACAGCTTAGAAAACAAACAGCATGGCAGCTCCCATGGGTTTATTGTCTTATCCTTCCTTTCAGCTTTAGAGTGAATTAGGAAAAGTTTAATCCACTTGCACTGTTTTATGTTTACATGTTTGATGACAAACAGCCTTATGTTTATAAGTGACAGTTTTCCTGCTAAGTACCTGCATGTCATAAGCATTTGAATTAAAATTACCATATTGAAATCAAATCTGATGTTTTTTAAAATTTTTTTTTGGTGTGCGTTGGAAGAGGGGTAGTCTTATACGGCGAGTATATCCCAAACTCTATATTTTAACTGGAAAAGTTGGGGGTCGTCTTATACGCCCAGTCGTCTTATACGCCGGAAAATACGGTAAATAAACCAGCAAATACTGGCCTGGACTGTGCCTGTATTGCATCTTAAAGTTAGGCACATCTGGGCTGCCTGTCCCCCACATCCCCTACAGGTAGGAGGTGGTGAACACTGTTTTCCTCTCTCCGTCCCCCTCCCAGCCTGGGGGGATGAAGTTTGTAAGCTCAGAGCCCAGGAAAGAAACTTCCCAAGCTGCTACTGAAACCTGGCCTGGAGTGTAAGCTGCTGGAGCCAGAGCCAAAGCTCCTGCCTGCACACTGTGTTCTGGAGGAGCAGCTCAGTTTTAAAGGACCACAGCCTGCACTGCACACCCACTGAACTGCTTGTCCCCACCCCCACTTGCCAGGCAGTCACTGCAGAGCTGTGAGCCCTGCTCTGAGGAGTCTGCCCTGAAGAGCATCCCATAATGGCTTGTTCAGAGTTACGAACATTTCCGAGTTCCAAACAACCTCCATTCCCGAGGGGACCATTTCAGTAGTTCTCAAACAGGGGTCTGGGGCCCCTGGGGGCTGCAAGCAGGGCCAGTGTTAGACTCTCTGGGGCCCAGGGCAGAAAGCCAAAGCCCTGCCGCACAGTGCTGAAGCCTGGGGCTCCGAGCCCCATCATCCGGGGCTGAAGCTGAAACCTGAGCAACTTAGCTTTGTGGGGCCCCAGGTAATTGCCCTGCTTGCTACGCCCTAACTCCAGCCCTGCCTTTTATATGCAGAAAACAGTTGTGGCACGCCTGGGCCGGGGAGTTTTTATAGTATGTTGGGGGGACCTCAGAAAGAAAAAGTTTTGAGAACCCCTGTGTTAGATCACCTAGTCTGAGCTCCTGTATAGCACAGACCATTCACTTTCACCCGCTTGCCTCTCTGTTGAGTCAATAACATGGGTTAGACTAAAGCATTTCAGTCCTCAAGAGACTAAACTGTTGTGTGCCACAGGCAGAGAATGGGAGGCCAAGGTGCCCGAAGGGCCCTGCAATGGCAGGGAATCAGTTAGGTGGGGCTGGTTGTCAGGGCATGGTTTTTCGCTTCCAATCTAGGCACAGCTGTTTGAAAATGTGATTTAAAAAACAATCATTCTGTGATCATCCAAGGTAAAACCCAAGTAGGAATACAGAGGTGGTGGTTAGACTTTATATCCAATAAGAAAAGACCAAGAGTGAGTGCAGATACTTTGTACCGTCCCAGTAAACAGGGTGTACTATCAAGCCAGCCTACTCACAGCAGTAGTGGATTAGGGGCACACTAACCCAGCCAAACGCTAAGTCTTTATTAAACAAGAGAATTGTGGCAATGTAAACATTGCTAGGCTACCATGGATTAATACGAAATCATGCCCACCAGAAATGTACACACCTCCTTTAGCAAAAGCTACTCTACGAGTTTGGGATAGAACTAGGGATGGGATCAATTCTTTTCCCCTCCCCAATGACACCCATTGCAAATAACCTCAGATCTTAACTCACATCACAAGCCAGAATGCTTTAAAGAATATACACGGTTAGCCAGCTATTGACTACAGAAACTTTACTATTTTATTTTGAGATCAAACCTAACTTTAACTGACCCACTCTCCCATGGTAACAGTACTTGCGAGTTAGGCATTATTTTTCTCAACTTTACAGAAAAAAAAAAAATACTGTTTTATGCAGAAAGCTAACTGGTCAATTAGGAAGCAAAAAAATGTATACCTAATCTATATTGTGATTTTTTTTGTCCAAAGCAGTTTGCCCCTCTCTATTGAGACATCAGCAGATATCTCCCATGGGGACATATCTCCTGAGCTAGCAAGTCACTTTGTAAGCAGGTGCTCTCAGGGCACGTCTTCACTACTCGCTGAATCGGCGGGTAGCAATGGATCTATTGGGGATCAACTTATTGCGTCTAGTGAAGACATGATAAAATCGATCCCCGATGGCTCTTCTGCCGACTCCGGAAATCCACCGCGGCAAGAGGCGGAAGCGGAGTCGACGGCGGAGTGGCAGCGGTCGACTCACCGCCGTCCTCACAGCCAGGTAAGTCGACCTAAAATACGCCACTTCAGCTATGCTATTCACGTAGCTGAAGTTGCGTATCTTAGGTCGACCCCCATTCTGTAGTGTAGACCTAGCCTAAGTTCCTGGTGCATGGCACGCAGTGGGGGCTATTCCATGGACTGCTGACCCCCTTGGAGAAAGAACCCTTCTGATTCCAGCCTACACCTTGTGCCATGGCTCTAGATGGTGCTCTAAATTCTTCCTGCCTCAGATACTTCCCTAGGACTTGTGTCCCCTACATCAGCTACTGCTACCCTGCAGTTGCTCTGTTCTGGGACAGGATGGCTTCAGTTTCTGGCCGGGGCTCATGTGAATGGTGTGGAGGTTGGGCAATATCATCATCTCTAAGGGGCCAGTGCTGTGCCAGGAGCCAGCGTGTGATGTAGGTGCGCAGGGAAAAGGGAGTTTCCTTCACCACTTGGGCATACAGGGCAACTCCATAGCCACCACTGCTACCTTAGGGCTGTGCTGCTTGTGCTTCCCCCAGGAATAGGGGAAGAATGGCTGGGGATTGGCAAAGCTGCTGATCCTCTCTCCCAATGCTGTTCCTCCCTGGCCAACCCTGCCCTGTCCCCACACCGCCCCAGGATGGGATGCTGGGATAGAGCTCTCCTGGGTTTGGCTGTGAGGGGAGGAGGTATACAGCCCCAGGGTCTTCCTGAAGTGTCTCCTACTCCCATGCCCCAGCAGCACTCCCCATTGTCCTCTGTGTCCCCTGCTCCTCTGCCCTGCCAGCACTGCCATTGCCCTCAGCGCTCTCTGCCCTGCCAGTGCCCGCAATTGCCCTCAGCACCCCTGCTCCTCTGCCTGCCAGCACCCCCATAGCCCTCAGCGCTTTCTGCCCCACCAGCTCCCCCCATTGCCCTCAGTGCCCCTGCTCCACTTCCCCACCAGCGCCCCCCATTTCCCTCAGTGCCCCTGCTCCTTTGCCCTGCCAGTGCTCCCCATTGCCCTCAGTGCCCTGCTTCTCTGCCCCACCAGCGCCCTCCTTTGCCCTCAGTGCCCCTGCTCCACTGCCCCGCCAGCGCCCCCCATTTCCCTCAGTGCCAGTGCTCCCCATTGCCCTCAGCACCCTCTGCCCCACCAGCACCCCCCATTTCCCTCAGTGCCTCTGCTTCCGCCAGTGCTCCCCATTGCCCACAGTGCCCCTGCTTCTCTGCCCCACCAGTGCCCTCCTTTGCCCTCAGGGCCCTCTGCCCTGCCAGTGCCCCTCAATGCCCCAGCTCCCCTGCCAGCACCCTCCATTGCCCTCAGTGCCCCTGCTTCTCTGTCCCATCAGCACCCTCCATTGTCCTCAGCACCCTCTACCCCGCCAGTGCCTCCCATTGTCCTCAGTGCCCCTGCTCCTCTGCCTGCCAGTGCTCCCCATTGCCCTCAGCACCCTCTGCCCCACCAGTGCCCCCCATTTCCCTCAGTGCCTCTGCTCCTCTGCTCTGCCAGTGCTCCCCATTGCCCTCAGTGTCCCTGCTTCTCTGCCCCACCAGTGCCCTCCTTTGCCCTCAGGACCCTCTTCCCCACCAGTGCCCCCATTGCCCTCAATGCCCCAGCTCCCCTGCCAGTGCTCCCCATTGCCCTCAGTGCCTGTGCTTCTCTGCCCCATCAGCATCCTCCATTGTCCTCAGCACCCTCTGCCCCGCCAGCGCCTCCCATTGCTCTCAGTGCCCCTGCTGCTCTGCCCCGCCAGCGCCTCCATTGTCATCAGCGCCCCTGCTCCCCTGCCCCATCAGCGCCCCCGAGAGCCCTCAATGCCTTCTGCCCCACCAGTGCCCTCCATTGCCCTCCGCACCCCCTGTCCTGCCAGCGCCCCCCATTGCCCTCAGTGCCCCTGCTCCTCTGCCCCGCCCACCATTGCTCTCTGTATCTTCCATTGCCCTCTGTGTCCTCTGCCCCACCAGCACCCCCCATTGCCCTCATCGCTGTCTGCCCTGCCAACACCCCCATTGCCCTCAGCGCCCCCTGCTCCTGTGGCAGGAGTGGGCTCTTATCGGGCTTCTCCATGGGGTTGCCTGAGGCTCTGCTCTCTTTTATGGAGCTTCCTTGGGGAGGCACAGACCATTGCTGACCCTCCAGGGGGATGTTCCTGCTGTTTTGAGCAGAGTAGGGCTGCTGGGGGGGGGGATGATGGGTCTGGCAGTGGGTCGCAGTGGGGCTGACTAGCCCTGCAGGGAGCGCAGTCCAGATGCCTGGGGAGCCCTGGTCACTCACATTCTTCTCTCAGAGACAGTCTGTACCAGCATCCTCCGCTTGTCCCCTGGTAGAAATGTTCCTTTTCAGGCATTGGCTGCCTGAGCTGCTGCGCCAGCTCCCCTGACAGGGCCTTCTGGTCAGAGCATGGCTGGGACCAGCCAATAATCACGTCATGGTCCCTGGTGTGCTACTGCAGAACCATTCCCATCACAGCACTGCTGCATGCGGTGCATGCGCACCAGGAGGAGTTGGTGGTGGTGGGACAGGCCCCAGTGGTTTGTTAGGGTAGATTGTTCTGGGGAGAGGGAGGGGTCACCCACTGGTCCATCTGGGAGGGCTGGACTGCATTTTCCCTGGTCATTGGTGCAAAATAGTGTGTGAGTGCAGGGAGGAAGCATGTTTTTGCAGCTGACGTGGATCTAGGAGCTGAGAGGCCTCATGCTGCCCCAGACACCCTGAAGTGTGGGTCAGTTACCTCTGTGTGCCTCATCTTCCCCTCCATCAGAGAAGGGCTCTGCTGCTCTGCCCCCGTATTAATGGTCACAAAGTGCGTTTCAACCCACAGGCAGGAGGTGCTAGAGAAGCACAACCGTAGGGCTGGGCTGCATACAGGGCTTCTCATGAGCACAGTGCCGTGCACAGCGACTCCATGGTAGAAGCTGGCTCCTGTGAGCTTTGTGTCCGACTGCTCCAACCCTGGCGCTGCCCCCAGGGTATCTGTCTCACTGCCTCCCTGTGGGGTTTGGGCAGGCTCGGTAAAGCTAGTGCTGTAGCATGGGGCACTGGACTGCGCCTGCAGAGACCGGAGAGGATATTCCCACTTCTGGCATGAGTGAGCTTGGGGGAGTCTTTTAATCTGCCTTGGGCATCATCTCCAAAACGCCTCCCGTCTGTTGTGGGGCTCCAACCCGCTAACAGCTGTGCAGGGCTCAGGTAGACTGGTGAGGAGGGACAGATAACTACTGAGAGAGAGAGAGACCCAGGCACCCCTAGGCCCCGCTCATCTGGGGAAGACGTGCCAGCCTGGGGCGTGTGGAACTTTCAGCCTTGGTTCCTTCATAGCGAGCTGCCTTGTCAGTGCGGGGAGAGGAGCTCTGGCTGCCTGGGGAGTGCAGGGAACCCAGAGGTGTCTAACATACAGGAGTATAGCTTAAGCCCTGAGTCAGGGCTCTGAAGGCAAACACCCCTCCACATGACAGAGGTCAGCGTCAACTGACTCTCCCCCCATAATGAGTGTTTCCCTGCTGCTGCTCTCAGTGACTGGTGTGGGCATGTTACTTCTCTCCGTGCATGAGCAGTGTCGGCGCATTCTGGGTAGACCCAGAAGCACAGCCTGTGTCCTCCTAGCCTCTGTTTAGATGTCACTTCCTGCTGTGTGGCTGACCTTAACAGTGCTTGTGGCACAGGACCTGGTTGCAGGAGGTGGAAGGTTACACATTTGGTATGGATGGTATAGATGATGTATCTTGCAATAGTTGGTGTAGCAGCTTGGGGCGGGTGGTCTTGCTATTATAGGTGGATATGGATTGTGTAGTGTTACACCTGGGTCCTGTTGGAGTGGCTGTAACACTGTAGTGTGCATGGGGTAGCTTTAACACCCGTGTGTGGATGGTATCATTACTCCTGCGTGTGGATGGTGTAGCTGTTACACCTGGGTACATGTGGTATGTCTGTTACTGCTTGGTGTGGAGAGTGTAAGCCGTTTACCTGGGTGTGGCTCACATATCTAACACATCTGTGTGCTACTCATATAGCCATTACAACTCACTGTATACGTATAGATTTACACAGGGATAAGGACAGGAGGGTAGAGGTGTGGCTCTTTCCTGTGGATGGTATAGCTGTTTCACCTTGGTAGAGATGTTATGGTTGTCACACCTTGGTGTGGATGCTGTAGCTGTTCACCCTAGTGTTGGTGTTTATAAGTATTACGCTATGTTGCAGACCATACAGCTGATAGCTTGGTAGAGATGGGGATGGGGTGCCTTCTGCACCCAGGTATGGATGGGGTAAGTGTCAAACCTGTTTGCAGGTACAATAGCTTGGCTAGTGTAGTTTTTAAACCTTTGTTCAGATGGGGTAGCTGTTATGCACTAATACTGATGGTGTAGCTGTTAGTCTTTTTGGTGTGGATGGAATGGCTGTTACACCTTGTTGTAGATAGTGTAGCTATTACACCAGGATGCTATTCCATGCTTGGTATGGAGGTTACAACTTTTACAGCTGAGTGCAGAGGGTTTAGCTGCTATGAATTGTGTGCACAGTGCACCTGTTACACTGTCATGCAGCTGGTGTAGCTGTTACACCTCAGTGCACAAGGTGTATCTCTAACCCCTTTCTGCAGATTGTATAGTTGTTTCACCTTGGTGTGGATAGTGTAGCTGTTGCCATCTGTATCATGTAGTATAATTGTTGAACTTTGGTGTGGTTGGTGCAGGTGTTCTACTTTGGGGTGGATGATATTTTGATTCTGTATTAGCTGTTACCTAGGGTTACCATACGTCCAGATTTCCCCGGACATGTCCGGCTTTTTGGTGCTCAAATCCCCATCCGGGGGGAATTGCCAAAAAAACGGACATGTCCGGGGAAATAGGGAGGCAGCATAAGTCAGGGTCCGCCCGGCCCTAGCAGGACCCGCCGGGTCCGCAGCGCAGCCCAGCCGCCCGGCTACATTGTAGCGAGCTCGGGCGGGGGAAGGAGGGAGGCGCAGCCGCAGAAGGCGGTGGAGGGGCTGCTGCTGCCCCCGGAGGCCGGGCGGACCGCGCGCCCCAGCCGAGCCCGCAGGACCACGGGGAGGCCGGGCCCAGCCAGCGGCTCGGGCTTCTCTCACGGGCTGGAACTCCCCGGCCATTGGGGGACCCTTCCTGCGGCCCCGTCACCCCGCGTGGCAGGAAGAAGGCTGCGGCGCAGGGCAGGAATGCGGCGTGTGCCGCGGCTCCAGGGACCCACGCTGCCCCGGTCACCGGTGAGCATCCGAAGCCCCCGCCAGGCAGAGGCTGCCGGGGGAGCGGGGGAGCAGGGCAGGCGGGGGGGGGGGTGCAGAGGCTGCAGGGTGAGGAGGAGCAGGGGAGGCAGGGGCATAGAGGCTGCAGGGGTAGGGGGGTGCAGGGGCAGGGAAGGCGGGGGGGGCACAGAGACTGCAGGAGCGGGGCGGGGTGCAGGGGCTGCAGGGCGAGTGGGGAGCAGGGAAGCACTTAGCAACCCCCAACCAAGATCAAAGCGGGAAGGAGGAGGGGGAATGTGGGGTGCTCAGAGGAGGGGGCAGAGTTGTGGTAGGGACTTTGGGGAAGGGGTTGGAATGGGGGTGGGGAAGAGGTGGGTTTGGGGTGGGGCCGGGGTGGGTCAGGGGCAGGAAGGGGCGGAGTTGGGGTGGGGCCGGGGGGGGCAGGGCCCCGTGGAGTGTCCTCTTTTTTAAATGTTTGAATATGGTAACCCTATGTTACCATAGTTAAGGTAACATACAGAACATTCATTTTGATGGGATAGAATTGTAAAAACTTCATGTGTGAGTAAGTTTTAGAAGAACTAAAATTGTACCATAACCTTTGTCTTGTTACGGATTGTTTGGTGTATCTTATCAGTTGTTGAATTGAAATTCTGGGACGTTTATAACAAGATGTTCAATGGGTATTTTGGCATTTTCCCTGGCTGTAGATGGTGGAGCTGTTTAATCAGGAGACTTATTGGCAGGGTGCCAGTCACTTTCTCTTTGGAATCTGATAATCTCTTCCTCTTGCAGCTGGGGAATCTGTCATTCTTGGGGTAATGTTTCCCTTGTTCTGTTCTCCTGACACGCTTCCATTTTCTATCCGTTCTGTCGTTAGTTATCATTGGTTCCAGAAGCTTGTTAGAACCTAATGTAACCCACTGGACAGCATGTGTTACGCATTCCCCACTGTCTAATGTGCAGAGGAGGCAGGTTTGTCACAGGCCCAAGCCCCAGCAGTGTGGAGACTCCTGCTGTTAGCCCTGGAGCCCCTTTTATTCTATCATCACACTAACACCAAGATTTTTGTCCTTCTCACCATATGTCTTGACGCAATGACCCTTGTGATAAATGAAGGTGGGGGAGGGGGGGAGCTCCCTTTTATGAACACCCAGCCAGCCAGTAGCTATAAAATCTCACTTAGTAGCTGTTCTCTAATTGCTCTACCTGTAAAAGGTTTAAAAAGTCTCACTGCTATGCATAGGTAAAAGGAAGTGAGTGGGCACCTGGTCAAAAGAGCCAATGGGAAGGCTAGAACTTTTTAAAATTGAAAAAAAGACTCCCCTTTTGTCTGGCTGCTGCTGCTGTTCTCCCAGGGAGAGGTGGACAGGGCTGCAGCTATGCAGTAAGAAGCTTGGGCCAGGCATGGAAAAATCATTAGTATCATACCTAGAAACTACTCATTTAAAACCCCAGATATGTAAGTAGATCAGGAAATGCCTAGGAAGACTCAGTTAGGGTTATCTCTTTTATTTCATTATGGCTTGTGGATTCCTCTGTGCTAACCCCAGGTGCTTTTGTTTTGCTTAGTTGTTCTTTTAAAACCTAGCAATAGCCTGAGCTCCCAGATGTATTTTCTTTCTTTTTTTTTTAATTAATAAAATTTACCTTATTTAAGAACAGAATTGGATTTTTGTGTCTTAAGAGGTTTGTGCACATGTTGTTTAATTAGCTGGTGGCAATAGCTGATTTCCTTATTTTTTCTTTCTCAGCTCTTCCCCGGAGTGGGGGGAATGGGGGATGAAGAGGCTTGAGGGTACTCCACAGGAAGGAATTCCCAAGTGCGCCTTCATAGAATCATAGAATATCAGGGTTGGAAGGGATCTCAGGAGGTCATTTAGTCCAACCCCCTGCTCAAAGCAGGACCAATCCCCAACTAAATCATCCCAGCCAGGGCTTTGTCAAGCCTAACCCTAAAAACCTCTAAGGAAGGAGATTCCACCACCCTAGGTAACCCATTCCAGGGCTTCACCACCCTCCTAGTGAAAAAGTTTTTCCTAATATCCAACTTACCCTTCCTGGGCTCTCAAAGGGGTTCTGCACTTGAGTGGTGGCAGCGTCTACCAATCCAAGGTCAGAGAAAAGCTGTAACCTCGGGAGTTTAATACAAGCCTGGAATGGATTTTAGAATCTTTGCGGGCTCCCACCTTCTGCACTCGAAGTGCCAGAGTGGGGAATTAGCCTTAATAACCCTAGTAGAGCACTATGCAGTGTGCGGGGGGATATCCTAACGAAGCTGGGTATGCATCCCTCAGTCTCCCAGAGCTGTCTTTATCCAATTCTGTGCTATTAGTACTTCTTTTCTGCTAACCCAATAGACTGTTCACAGAAAGGGCTTGCCAAGGTGTGACTGAACTGATGTGCTATAGAGAATTGCTGAATGAACTGGGGGCCATGATCTGTGGTTGTCTCTTTTGGAGTCCCAGGGTGAGCAAAATGCATTTTGCAATGTGTTTCTACCTTGGCACTTGCTTTGTTGTGCCACATCTCACTTCCAAAGGCATTTGAGAGAGAATCTGTGCAGTTTAATTTTTAGATAGACTTGCCTGCCCTGGGCAGAGAGCAACCAGGGATCACATGTGGTTCCTTTGTATTCTTCTTGCGCTGATCACTGATTTCCTGCTTGGTCATCCATCCCTAGTTGGATGTGATCACATATTAAAAAAACATACAAGGGACCAGTATTCTAAACATACAGGGAACAAGTAATTGAGCACTGGAACAAGTTGCCAAAGGAGGTTCTCGAATCCCCTTGGATGTTTTTAAGAACAGGTCAGACAAATATCTGTTAGGGCTGGTCTAAATTTCCTCAGAATGGGGAGGGTGGATTAGGTGACCTCTTGAGGTTCCTTCCAGCCCTGCATTTCTATGGTTCTGTTCTTCATCCCTCAGGGAATTTTTCAGTTGGACCATCTCCATCAGAGTTGGTCGGAAATGTTCTGATGAAATGTTTTTCCACCAGAAAATGCTGATTCATTGAAAGAAGAATATTTAGTGGAAATGTGTTGATTGCAACAGAATTATGAGAAAAAGTCCTTTTCAGAATGGATTGTTCTGATTTTCCATTTCTAAACATCTTGTTGTTTCCATTTTTTATTTTATAGATTATAATATAAACATATTTAAAAGTTAAAATCAGAACAAAGTGTTTCACTAGACTCAAAAAAAGAATATTTCCAGAATGTTTTGTGGGAAATTCTGAATTTTTAAAATTTTGTTCTGTTTCGGTACAGGAAAAAATTCCAGTGTGCAGATTTGCTCGAAAATCCCCTTCCCGCCCAGTTCAGTCTCCATGTCATGGACACCAGAGCTATTGAGGATCTTTTAAGTCCTTCTCAAAGTACTGCAGATGGGGCATCCCTGCCTCCTGGGATGCCACCCCCAGAAGGAATGTTCTGATCTCAGTGCTGTACTCACTAGGCCCCTCTTCCCTCACTCGTGTTGGGCACGGACATTGCTAAAAGTGGCCCATTGCTTCAGACTGGTGTGAGTGAGTGATAAGAAATAGATCCTTTCCTTGCTGTATGTGTGGATTAGTCTCCCCATGCTGGGCTGAACCTCTTCCAGACTGGGGCTCTGAGGCTGGTCTGGAACTTAGTTACACTACATGGATCCATTCTTAATCCATCATTTCTTTGTTTACCTTGGGTGAGGGGATTCCAGGGGTTAAAGGTTGTTTAAAAGTTAAGGCACGTTGTCAAGCTGTCTAGAGTAGCTCACTAGTGTGAGTGCCAACCTCAGGGTAGACTGTCAAGGAACAGGGCACAAACAACTGGTTGTGTGTACTATAATTAGATTTCACCAACCAAATAACAAGTGTGAACTCTTCAAGCCTTATAACAGCCTTAACATGGAGTCACAGGCGTCCCCTTTGGGCACTCCGGTCTATCTTACCTGCCGGTCAAACTTGCCTTTGTGATAGATGGTCCCTTACATTAGCTTTTCTAATTTAGGCGGGGAGGGATAGCTCAGTGGTTTGAGCATTGGACTGCTAAATACAGGGTTGTGAGCTCAATCCTTGAGAGGGCCACTTAGGGATCTGGGGCAAAATCAGTACTTGGTCCTCCTAGTGAAGGCAGGGGGCTGGACTCAAAGACCTTTCAAGGTCCCTTCCAGTTCTAGGAGATAGGATATCTCCATTTATTTAAAAAAATCACAGCAATATTTAGGTTACTTCCGGTCTCAAAGAACTTGTCACTTACCCCACGTCGATTGCACCTTAGATCTCTTACCAAAGACAAAACTTGTAGCCAATCCTGTAATAAACTATCTAAAGATTTATTAACTAGGAGAAAGAAATGAGAGTTATTTACAAGGTACAAGCAGGTAAACACACACACAGAAATGAGTTACAGTTTTAGATTTCAAAAGGTAATGGAAGCTGCTGTGATGTGCAGTGTCTGTATGTCCTTTAGGGCTAACCTAAGCTAAGCAGCTTGGGGATCCCTTGCTTATGTTTAGAAATATTGTCCCTCCAAATTCAAGGCAGCACACCGATACAGTGCCTCCTGGTCAGGGAATTTTATTCCTTTCCCTCAGAGTTCAAACTGATGGAACAAGAGGCCATGCCTGTCTCTTCTTCATGGGTGTGTGTCTTTGTCATTTGATGTTTCTCAGTGGCTCATTTGGTTTCAGTGGGCCTTCTTGTGAAGTGCTGGCCCTGCACACACTAATTAATGCTTCTTTTCTGTTTGGTGAGTTACACAATTACAGCGGTTTACATGCAAACACTCAATAGCACTGTATACCATGAGCTACAGATGTTATAAGTGAGATCAATACATGCAGCATCCTTCAAGCATTTCATAAGGTCTAAACACATTCTTTTCAACTTAACATCTTTTTTAACGATGCTAACACACAGTGAGCCAGACTGGTTTCCAGCTATGCATTTGTCAGTGTTCAGTGAGGCTGGAGGCCTTGGCATGAGCTGACACCTGGTCTGCCAGCATCACACAGGTTTTCTAGCAGAATATCCTAGGGCAGAACTTGTAGCTGCTGCAACAGCCACGTGGGAAAGGACATGCTCTATGACTGATGGAGACAGACAGGCCAATCACATGCATAAGAGCTGCCCTCTGGCTCAAATGGGGGATGAAGCTGGGGGCGGACTCTAGAAACTCAATTTATAGATAGGAAAATGTTGATTTCTCTCCTGCTGCGTTATGGGAGGAACCCAGGAGTAGGCAGCCCTGATTGGAAGCAGAAATCAAGGAAGGGGACTAGCAAACTGGGAGTTGGCAGGAAACGTGAGCAAGGAGACAGGGCTGGCAGCGGGGGAGAAATGGAGGATGAGTGCTCCACTGTACTGGACAAGGGCAGGAACCCTGGATCAGAATCCCCCAAGTCTTAGAGATGTTCAGACTGCATGTGGGCCCCTCTCATGCTCATGCAGCTCAATGCACATGGAGCAGAGATGCACAGTATTGCCCCTTCACAGCAGTGACAATTTCATACTCCCACTGTCCTGCTTAATGTCTTCTACTGCTTCTTTTATCTCCCCATTCAGCTGCTGCTCTGGGGCTGAAGTAACCTGCCATGATGATCTCCCCTCCCAGGATGCCCCTCCTGCTGCTGTTGCTCCACATCCCAAGTGCTGCCAAAGCTCAGGTTAATCCAGGTAAGCAAAATGAAGGCCAGGCTGTTGCAATCCCAGTGAAGCAGCTGCCCCAGAGGTTATTTTCATTGGCTGTGCTCCTGCCAACCGGAGGCCAAGGCTCATTAATCTTCTTCCTCCATAACAGACGGGTCACCCCGTTTCCAGGAACTCAGACTTTCCAAATACAGAGAAGATGAAAGTGTCTTTCTGAAACTCTGCATTGACACCTGCCCAGGACGGGGATGGGCTGTGCTGGTTTACAGTGGCTTTGTTAAAACCTGGTGTAACCCTTTAATCTCACAGTACTGCTGCCTCCCGTCATCCCACAGCACTGTGTTCCTGGCCCTAGCGATTATAAGATTATTCTTCCCAGCCAGTCTTACAACCATGGCCCCACTGAGGACAATGGCAAAGCCCCTATTGACTACAGTCGGGTCAGGATTTCAGCCCCTCTTCCACCAGGAGACTTATCAAGTAGCTTTCTAGGGTTTTCTCTCTGGAATGTGAAGAGTGTTTAGTGTTTCTGAAAGGGGGGGGCTGACGCCAGTGGCAAGTCAGAGACAGGACCCAGTGTATCTTGGTCCTGACCTGCAACCACTCTGATAAAATAACAATTACACCTAGCTCTGAGTGAGTCAGTATCGTTCACTCAGGGGAAATGGAGGCATAGAGCAGGGCAGTGATTTGCCCAGGGTCACCCAGAAGGCCAGTAGCAGAGCTGGGACTAGATCCCAAGTCTCCTGAGTCCCAATGCACTGCTCTACCCACTAAACTATGCTGCCTCATGCACCTTAGCTGTGATCCACAGGTATTCCAATGCTGCCTCTGCAACAGTTCAGCAAGGATACCTTGGTTGTAGCTTGCAAGGGGCCTAATCCTGTGCTACTCTAGTGCCAAAGCACATCCACTCTGAACTGCAGCACCCCCTGCAAGCCGTCCTCTGGGCCCTTTCGCAGCTCTGCCAATGCAGAGTCCTGGCTCTCTTAAATAGGGACACTTGTTCCTGTGGGGTGTTTGATCTATGTACGCATAGGGAGGAGGTTGAGCTCACTGAGCATGTTTGACTTGTGATTATCTGTGGTCGCATGCGGAGCCTGGGCCTTTGAGTGGAGGCCTTTCTATGTTTTGTTCCCAATTGGTCCAGTTTTATTTTGAGTTTGATGAGAGCAAGGAAATCTGTACTGGGTATTATTTTTTCTCCTGGTCCTAGGTGCTTTTTTTGGCCATTCCTAGCTGTAGCAAACAAAGACTTGCTTTATAAAATCTCTGACAGATGCCTGGCCCCTATGCAGAGCCAGGGGCTTTTGAAAAATTGATCTTTTTTAAAAATTGATACAGGCAAGAAAAGAACATCTAAAAGAGATTTCTCCACATGCATTCATGGAAGCAGAATCTCTAGCCCCTTTGGCCATGGTAGAGGAACTGGTACATATCAGGGGGTTACAGTTGGTTTCCTCTGTGACCCAATCAGTTCAAGGCCCAGGCCCATCAGGAAGGAAAAATTTGCTGGGTTTCCCCATGGATTATGCACAACAACATACTTATTCCAAAGGAGTCAATCCTGTTTCATTGGAAGACTTCTATCAGACATACATTTGGCCTTGTCTGGCCTGGACAGTCATTGTACTGGACTGGAGCCAAAGTAACTGAGCAGATCCCAAAGGAACAACCCTACAAGGGATTCCTACAGGCTTTCAGTGTGATCTGCGGTTGTAGTCCTTGGAGCTGTGATCTGCTCTGCTATCACAAGTTCAACAGGTTCAGGTTTGGTCAGTATCTGGAAATGGTTCTAGTGATTCGGAAGATGCTGCTCTGTACCGGACACAGTGCTAGGGGCCAGGTGTGCTGCTGTCTTTTGGATGAGACATGACACTGATGATCTGTAGTCCCCTGTGGCCATCAAAAGTGTTATAGAGATCAGCCTGGGCATTTAGGCCAGGACACAATAATTAGATTATGCCTTGCAAAATTCTCTCTGCCTCTAGAGCTAAGGTCCCTAAACTGTCAGTGCTTCCCCTAGGGGGGCACGGATGAATGTCCGGTGGTGCACAGCGGGGCCGGGCCAGCCCCCCTAGGGGACAGGGAGTGCCACCCAGCCCCTCCCCACTCCCAGCTTTGCTCTAGTTCCCAGCCTGGGGCTGAGGCTGGTGGTGAGGCCAGGTGTAGAACTACCCCAGGCTGCGGGCCTGGCTGCTGGCCCACATGGCAGCCAGCTGCAGTTCTGCTCCCACTCCTGCCCCCAGCCTCGGCCCCTGGCTGTGGCCTGCTTCTGGTCACAGACCTATCTGCAGCTGTGGCCCCAGCCTCTGCCCCTTACCCCAGTCCGCATCCCCTCCCTGGAACTGGGGCCCTGCTCTTGGCCCCAGCAGGTTGGGGGGCGGGGCCTGGACAGGGATAACGGGGGGTGCAACCCTCAAAAATTTGGGGACTGCTGCTCTATAGAGAACAAATGTTTAATCCTGGGCTGTCAGTCTAGCAGAGAAAGGTAAAACATGAGCCTATGGCTGGAAGCTGAAGCTAGACAAATTCAGCCTGGAAATAAGGTGAAAATCTTTACCAGTGAGAGTAACTAACCATTGGAACAACTCACCAAGGGTTGTATTGGATTCTCTGTCACTGAAAATGTTTAAATCAAGATTGGGTGTTTTTCTAAAGCTCTGCTCTAGGAATAGTTTTGAGGAATTTCTCTGGCCTGTGCTGTATGGGAGATCAGACTGGATGATCACACAGGCCCCTTCTGACCTTGGAATTGATGAATTTTCACTTCCTTTCTAAAGTGGTCTGTCATGTGGCATTGCTGTGCACTATAAACCAGCTGCTCCCTCCCATCCCAGTGGTGGCTGTATTTCAGTGGTGAGTAATGAATTCTGCAAAGTGTTTGTGTTGGGATTGCAGTGCCATACAGTATAGAAATACAGTGTATCAAGGTGAAACAGCCCTGGGTCAGACTGAATCACAGTCCATGACTTCCATTTCCATGGAAGTTCATGGGGATTCACTGGTGCAAAACCAATGTGAGAGGAGAGCCAGTCCATGTGTCTTCCCTGCTGGTGCAGGCTGGAACTCAGCTGACCCATGGGCCATTGCTGGGACAGCGTAGGGTAGGGGCAAAGGGCATTAGATTCTAATTTTCAAATACAGCAAAAATAAGTGAATTATGGACTTTAACCCATAAAAGATTTTAAGGTTTATCTTAAGTGTCAGCACAGGAAAGTAAGGCCATCCCACGTCCTCTCCTTCTCCCGCCCCCATATCCAGCTCCTCACTCCAAAGTCCCCTCCCAAACGTGGGGTCTGTGACATTGCACTCCATAAGTTTTATGGAAATATGTTTATAAGTGTGAATATAATGTAACTGGAATATGCTTCATGCAAAAGGTCTCTTGTAAGGTATCATTACAAAGCTTTTAATCTACTGAGTGTGTTCATCCTATTTGTATGAATGTATCCTTCTTGTACCTAAAACTAGAAATATGAAGTATTACTCTGAGGTCCTATTGTAATTATGCAAAGTGTGGGCCATTAGTGGTGGCTTGGAATCTTGATGGCTCCCATTAACTAGGATGATTGGTTGTAAATGGCTCTGTTTACTTGTAAGCCTTCCTGTGTTCCTATGAGTCAGGCCAGAAAGAATGGAGGCTTGGGGTCTCACAGGACATGTGACCATGTCACCTGGTACTGGAATCCATCTTAAACCTGGTGCTTTTCCATTTAGAAGGAGGGGTGGGGACCCAGAGAGACAAAAGATTCCAGCCTTGTGCCAAAGCTATAAAAGAGGGTGGAACAGAACAAAGGAGGCTGCCAGTCATGGGAAATCCCCTAGTTACCACCCGAGCTGGAACTAACAAGAACCGTACCAGGGAAAGGATTGGGTCCAGACTAAGAAGGAGTCTAGTCTGTGAAAGAAGCTTATTGGACCATCTCTGAGGGTGAGATTTACCTGTATTCAGTTTCTTAAATGTATTAGGCTTAGACTTGCATGTTTTGTTTTATTTTGCTTGGTAACTTACTTTGTTCTGTCTGTTATTACTTGAAACCACTTAAATCCTACTTTTTATACTTAATAGAACATAAGACCGGCCATACTGGGTCAGACCAAAGGTCCATCTAGCCCAGTATCCTGTCTTCCGACAGCGGCCAATGCTTGGTGCCCCAGAGGGAATTAACAAAACACGTAATCATCAAGTGATCCATCCCCTGTCGCTCATTCCCAGCTTCTGGCAAACAAAGGCTAGGTACACCATCCCCCCGCCCATCCCGATTATCCTCTAGCCACTGAACTTATCTAGTTCTTTTTTGAACCCTGTTATAGTCTTGACCTTCACAACATCCTGACAAGTAGTTCCACAGGTTGTGTTGTGTGAAAAAATACTTCCTTTCATTTGTTTTAAACCTGCTGCCTATTAATTTCATTTGGTGACCCCTAGTTCATTTGGTGACCCCATAAATAGATTACAGTGCTGTATTATTATAAAGGACCTGATCCTGAGCTGTAACCTTCCAGCTGTATACAGGCTGTCTCTAGGGGAACAGCTTACCTGGTAATCACTGAGAGTGTCCAGTGACAGGGTCTGGATGCTACCAGGAACACTATTCAAAGGGATTTTGGGGACTGAGGTGCACCTAATGTTAACCTGTGAAGCAAAATAGGACTGGTGGAGTCCTGAGGAGAGTGTTTGAGTAGTTGAAAGGCTGGCGGTGTACAAGAGCTGACAAAAAGCTATCACAGGATGAACTCTCTCACACTGGAGACAAGGGACCCACAGTCCTGGGCGCCCGAGAAAGTGTCACTTGATGATATTCCTGATTGAAGAGAAGCAGGCATACTTTATGGTCAACAACCATCCAACCTCCATGCCCTGAGATCAAGATATCTCTGATCCACATGTAGGATTTCCCCCTTGTTTTGTGATATCAGAGATTGGGAAACAAAGGTAAGGTCCACCTCTTCCGGACCCACTCCAGAAAGAGAGATAGCAGCTAGGTTACCTGGTTACCAACTTGCCATCTCGCCTTCCGGAGCAGGGTCTAAGGAGTTCTGTACTTCTTTTTTTAGGACTTGAGCACTGACATTCACATATGTACACATGAGTGTGTATCTTCTACTACAGTGCCTTACTTTAATAGATGGTCTTGGATTTACATTTAGATTAATTTATTAGCAACTAACAATGTAATATACTGATTTCTCACATAATTGGTATTTTCATGTACACAAGTGGTCTAAAATTCAGGTGAAATATCCAATAATAGCTTTTGTAAAACCTGGTTAAAAATGGTAAAAAACAAAAACTAAGGGCCTTGTTGGTACAGCAGTGTGTGCTGAGATTGTCCACTAAAGTATTCTGTAGATCAGGTAGATGTATGACCGAAAGAGAAACACAAGTGTGATGCACTAGTTCCATAGTCTGATAGCTTCCTGGCAGAGCTGGTAGGATCTCACACCACCCTGCCTGTTGATGTAGAACAGTGGTTCTCAAACTTTTGTACTGGTGACCCCTTTCACATAGCATGCCTCTGAGTGATTATAAATGCTGGAGGCAAAGCGGGGTTTGGGGTGGAGGCTGACAGCTCATGACTCACCCCATAATAACCTCGTGACCCCCTGAGGGGTCCTGACCCCCAGTTTGAGAAACCCTGATGAAGAACATGGTGGTCATATTGTCCTCCATTACCTGGACTAATCACCATGTGATATACTGAAGAAAGGACTCGCAAGCCATGCATCCAGCTCAGCACTCCAAGAGACTGATATACATTCTTGCCTCTCTGGGTCCAGAGAGAGGCAAGAAACTATATCAGTCTCTTGGAAAGGTTTCTCATGTGTGCTGCCCATACCCTAAGCAAAGTGTCTACAGCTATAAACCTGGATCAGAGGGGAGGCTGGGAGGAGATCCCAATACAGGCATTCACAGAGTTCTTCCAGGACAGACTATACTACAATACTTGGGATTGGGGTGGGGTAACACATAGAAGGGCATATCCAAGTGATGCCTGGAATGGCATACGCTAGCCTGAACCAGCCCTGAATGCAGTGGAAGTGAAGTCTGGCACATGGCATCATAAAAGGTACAGGAGACCACGTGTCCCAACATGGCAAGGCACATTCTTATTTATGTGGGTTTGATTCTAGCTTTAGGATAAGGGATGACAGGTTCTTGACTCTGTCCTGGAGAAGATAAACCACTGATTTGGTGGGAGTCTAGAATTGGCCCAAATAACTTCATATTTTAGAGAGGAGTCAAGCTGGATTTCTCAGTACTACCTAAATTGTGGAACAGACAGGGAATCAGGTGGATGAATTACGAGCCCCGTTGTGGGAGATCTTCTTCATATCAGACAGCTGTCGAGGTATGGGTATATGAAAATGTTCTGTCTTTCTTAGGTATGGTGCTACTACTATTGCAAGCACCTTGGTAAATACCTTCAGTGAAGTCTGGAGTCCAAAAGGTGGAATGTAGTATTGTGTGTGGTCATACCCCACCATTAACTGTAGGTACTTCCTTCAAACGGGATACCTACTGTCGCCTACAACTCACAGGGGATGCCTCCTGAAAGCAGGAGTAATGCCACATCATGATCATTGCCACTGATCTGGTAGCAGTGTCTGCTGCATCCAGAGCTGCTTGTAGGCTCACCTTAGCCACAAGATCATCTTCTGAGACTCTTCCCAAATTCTCCCCCTCAGGTCTGAGGGAGTGTGTCACAAAGGCCTGTATTCTTTCATAATTCCTAAAGTCACAGCAATAAAATCACATTGTTTTATTAATTAACCCAGAGTAAGTGATTAATACCTGGGGGAGCAAACAGCTGTGCATCTCTCTCTATCAGTGTTATAGAGGGCGGACAATTTATGAGTTTACCCTCTATAAGCTTTATACAGAGTAAAACGGATTTATTTGGGGTTTGGAGCCCATTGGGAACTGGGTGTCTGGGTGCTGGAGACAGGGGACTTGCTGAGCAGGTTTTGGTTAAAGACTGCAGCTTTGGGGGCATGGACCAGACCTGGGTCTGTGTTGCAGCAGACTAGCATGTGTGGCTCAACAAGGCAGGGTTCTGGAGTCCCAAACTATAGTGGAAAACGGGCTCAGAGGTAATTCCAACACATCAGGTGACAGTCCCCAGGGCGTCTCTGTGACCGAACCCGTCACAGGGTCCATCCCCAAGGCCATGTTCCCCTCTTTTTCTTCTCCCTAGCTGAACGTCCTTCATGGCAGATGGGGGAAGGAAGAGAAGATGGAGCTTCTGCCCCTAAGCAGGGTGCCAGGGCTCAGTCCCTCCTCTGCAGCGGGCCCAGCCCTCTTCCTACCTGGCAGGGACCCCTGCTCTTTACTCAGAGCCATGGGGAGTAGGGGAAGGCAGGAAAGAAGAGAGCTGAGCTGATTTCAGAGAGCAGCCTCATGGCTACCTAGTGGAGGCACAGTGAGCCCCTGTTCAGGAGGCTGCAGCTGCCTGCCCCCTGGCCTACTGAGTGGAGATGTTCTGGACTAAGGCAATGGTCATATCCAGCACTATAGCTAGGGTTGTCAACTTTCTACTCGCACAAGACCGAACACCCTTGCTCCGCCCCTTCTCCGAGGCCCCACCCCCACTCGCTACATCTCCTCTCCCTCCATCGCTCGCTCTCCCTCACCCTCACTCACTTTCAGCAGGCTGGGGCACGGGGTTGGGGTGTGTGTGTGTGGGTGGGGGGGGTTATGGGCTCTGGGTTGGGGGAATGTGCTCCAGGTGGGGCCAGAAATGCAGGGTTCAGGGTGCAGGAGAGGGCTCCGGGCTGGGGCTGGGGCTGAGGGGTTCGGCGTGCGGGAGGAGTTATGGGCTCTGGCTGGAGGTGCGGGCTCCAGGTGGGGCCAGAAATGAGGGGTTCAGGGTGCGGGAGAGGGCTCCGGGCTGCAGCAGGGGGTTGGGGTGTGGGGGTGTATGAGGGCTCCAGCTGGGGGTGCAGACTCTGGGGTAGGGCTGGGGATGATGGGTTTGGGGTGCAGAGGAGGAGTCTCTGGGCTGGGGCTGAGGGGTTTGGAGTGTGGGAGGGGATGCGGCCTATGGCTAGTGGCCAATGCCAGGTGCCCCAGAGGGAATGAACAGAACAGGTAATCATCAAGTGATCTATCCTCTGTCATCCAGTCCCAGCTTCTGGCAGTCTTGGCCGGCCAAGCCAGGCAAAAGGAGAGAGATAGGAAAGAGAAGAAATAAGGTAGGGAAGGAAAAGGACACAATGGAGCAGGGAGGAGCAAAAGTCTCACATCCCAGCTGGTGGTTGGGATTCAGCTGGAGCTGGTAGGGGTGGTGATGTCATCTGGGTCCCTCTGTCTGGCCCGGTCCAGTCAGGACACCTGTCTGGATCAGGATGACAAAGGTCTGGGGCCCAGGAGATGGTGGGGGTGGCAGCAATGATGGTGAAACTTGCTCCAGTAGCCAGTTTGTCTCCCCAAAGTCTCTTTGTAAGACCCCAAAGGCAGTGGTGGATGGAACAGCCCATCCCTTCGTTATTTCAGCAGCCAATTAAGCCTAATATTCAACACACCAACTTTGGTTAGTTACTTTCCAGCACCACATTTTTCTTGTTTACCAGGCATGATCTTAGCACAGTCCTTGAGCTGGGCTAGGAGGCCTTTCTGTTTGGACTCAGTCATGCTGTCTCCTCTTCACACCTTTTCTATCAACATTTGTTGTTCTAGCTCACGGGTAGGCAACCTATGGCACGTGTGCCAAAGGCGGCACGTGAGCTGATTTTCAGTGGCACTCACACTGCCCAGGTCCTGGCCACCAGTCTGGGGGGCTCTGCATTTTAATTTAATTCTAAATGAAGCTTCTTAAATATTTTAAAAACCTTATTTACTTTACATACAACAATAGTTTAGTTATATATTATAGACTTATAGAAAGAGACCTTCTAAAAACGTTAAAATGTATTACTGGCACGCGAAACCTTAAATTAGAGTGAATAAATGAAGACTTGGCACACCACTTCAGGTTGCCGATCCCTGTTCTAGTTAATAAGCTATCACAATCAGGGTCAGCTCCAGCGTTTTTGCTGCCCCAAGTGGTGGTAAAATAAATAATTAAATAAAAAAGCCGCGATCGGCTGCAGCTCTACCACCGCCGCTTCATTCTTCGGCGGCAATTCGGCGGCAGGTCCTTCCCCCTGAGAGGGACTGAGGGACCTGCCACCTAATTGCTGCCAAAGAGCCGGAGGTGCCACCCCCTTCTATGGGCCGCCTCAAGCACCTGCTTACTGCGCTGGTGCCTGGAGCCAGCCCTGATCACAATAACCTTACACTCACTCTAGGGTTGCAAACTTTGATTGGTCATATTCCTGGAGGTTTCATTGTATGACATAATCTTCAATTAAAGATAATTTTTTAATTGCTGGAGACGCCAGGACAATCCTGGAGGGTTGGCAACTGTAACTCACTCTCTACTGGTGAGCTCACAGTGAGGGTAATTGTGTAGGCCAAATTATCACAACAGCCTTCTGTTCAAAAGGGGAAACCAGAAGTTTGGCTGCGTAAGGAACAGGAGGGATAATAATACAGAAAATACTCTAATGCTTTGATATCGCTCAGTGGTGCAGCTTCCTCTGGATACTGTGTGCAGTTCTGGGCACTCTATCTCCAAAACAATATAGCAGCATCAGAGGGGACTCTGTGATGGATGAGGAAAATGATTCAGGGCCTGGAAAACTTTTCCTGGGAATAGAGTTTTAAATGAAAGTGTGTTTCCCTTGGAGAAGAGAGGTAGAAAAGACCAAGAGCTTAGCAAATTTCAAAAAAGGATTGGCCACTTAGATGGATAATGAGAACATCAGAGTTAGAACTGCTGACCCTCCAAGAGTTTTGAAAGGGATTTAAATCATCGAATCGGGCCCCGCACTTGCCACTCTTACAGACTCCTCTGCCAGCCGCCACTGAGTGAGCATGAACCTCAGTTAGGGCCTGGTAAGTACAGTTTGTTGCGCTTAGTCAAACACTAAGGAAAATAACACTTTGTCATCCCAGTGTTCAAGATTTCAAAATGTTTATTAAAGCTAATGTTAAAATGATATAATACACAGGTTAAGGAAAGAGTGTCTGTACCTCTGGGTATAGTGTTTACATTGTCCAAAAGTACAAAGGTTGGTTTGAAAGTCATAAAATACATAATCTGCAGTATCCCAGATTAAGGTTAATAAATTCAGTGATACAGTTAGAGTATTAAGCATCCAAGTATTCAGGTACTTCACTCATGAAAAGTAGTACAGAGAGTTGGTTGTGGAAAGCAAATATAGGAATGAGTGAAGATTGTCCCTCAGTAATTGAGAATTTAGGATAGGCTGTCCCTTAGAAAACACAATCCATCAGGGAAGTATTTCAGTTTTTTCCCCGACTTTGCTTCTCATCGGCACTCCAGCTCATCTCCCCCGGTATTGCCGATGTCCGGTGATGTATTCTAGATAGACGTCCCTCGACCACCTGATGGTGTCCGATACCATGAGTTGCTGCATCAGGCAAGCATAGCACTGACTGATTCTGCATTCTTGCAACACTCATTAAAGTGTATTTTAACCCAAAACAGCCAAAATTGATCACTTTGGCAAAGTGGGTCTCTCTGCTGAACATGTAGGCAAAGTAGGTGTGTCTTAGTGTGGGACCATAATAAATCTCATTCTGTGGCAGAAGGATCTGGGAGGTGTCATCTGATTCATAAACATTTACAAACTCCTAATTCTAGTGGTGTCACGCTCGGTGGTGGTGGTGGAGGTGGGGGATGACTTACTGCCTCCCAGCTCCAGGTGCTCTGGTTGGTGGACATTTTGCTAACACAATGCCATCGGAAATGGGTCACATTGAGTATCATTGCAAAGCCCTTTCTTCCCATCACCCGAGCCATTAGCACAGCTCACACATGCCACCACTCTCAGCAGAGAGCTAAAGACTGATCAGCCTCCCAGAGTCAGTTCCACTAGGTTAAGTTGGAGGCATATGGTCTCTTCACCCACTGTGAAATGCAGCCACTTCTGGGGTGACGTATGGCAACACTAGAACATGAGGATCTTTTATCCTGCCTATCTATAGACCTTGCTAACTGTCCGCTAATTAGTCTGAGCTATGCTTTGTGGTGGTTCCATGTAGGGCAGGTCCTTTCTCCCAGCTCTATCGGCTCTGCTGGGGGTCATGACTCTGTTGTTTGCCCTATGCAGGGGGAGAGTCTGTGGTTTGCTCTGTCTAATGCCAGCCAGCCAGAGCAGGGTTTTGCCTGGATGGTCCTTTGGCCGAGAGGAGCTCAGGACACTTATTCCAAGATTGCAGCAGTCTCTGTGTGACGCTGGCTGTTACTTAAGACTCCTGCCAGGCCTGGGAACTCCTCCTGGATACCAGAAACACCCCCACTGCCAACTACAAGTCAATTACCTCCCTGCCCCACCCTGCTGAGGGGAGTCACTTTCACTCGCGCAGGATGGCAGCATGGAGGGTGCACAGATGTGACCTGCTGAAGTGCGGTGGCCAAGCTCTCTTGATGGGGTCTGGGTCTGGGATAGCTGTGTTTGGGTGAGCGGCATTGGCAGAGCTGTGTGTGAGCCCAGGAGGGGCTGCGGCAGGTACATTTTCAGAGATGTTACTGGGGGGGTAGGGGCCAGGCACTAGAATAGCAAGTGGTGCTGCAGGCTGGGACAGAAATGTATCTGGAGCTGTGTGGAGGGCAGAGGTAGGAGAAGGGGCTTCTGGATGTATCAAGAATGGTTACATCAGCCAGGCTGTGTGGAGGTCCTAAGGCTGGCATAGCAGGAGGGTCTATGGGTCTACACCAGATACCGGGCACCAATATTTGTGTGGGGTGCGGAGCCAAAGCCTAGAAGAGCAGGAAGTGCTATTAGAGATCTGCTGATGGGCCTGTTTCTTATACCACTGTGGTATCTGTGGTGCACTGGTATAGCTTTGGGGAGGTCCCAGGACTGAGCTAGCATGGAGTGTGGTGGGGCAGGGCTGGCATGCACTGGGAGGAGCTTGCCCAGAGCTGCTTGCACCATACTTGACCTTCTCCTGAGCGCCAGCTCTGAGTTCCTCGGAAGCACTGAGCATTCTCCACATCACTGGAGCAAACTGAAGGGGCAGCCAATGGTGTGTCTCGTTTCAGCTGTGTGCCGTTATCCTCTGGGAATGTCAGGTGGCCACATCCCAGATGAAGACATCTCCGCCTCCAGCCAGTGGTCTGAATCCACAGCAGCCAAGTATGGAAGGTGAGGGCAACCGACGCGAGGGAGCCATGTGCCTTTCACATGTGGGTGATTGGCTGCTTGGTATCACACTCGCCCTATGACAGGGGACAGCTGCGTCACTGATGTTCTCAATGGCCATAGCAGGATTTCATTGGTGTTCCTGTTCTGTGACTGGCCATTGCTGGGCGAGGACCCTGTGCTGAGGCCCAGGGCGTGTTCCATGCACCTGCAGTCTCACTCTGCCAGTGTCATCCTGCATGTGCAGCATACATCAATGGCTGCCGCTCTTACAGACTCCTCTGCCAGCTGCCACTGCTCCTGTGCCCTGGGCCCAGCACAGGACAAGGCAGGCTCTGCTGCAGCTGTGGGGAGGTGGAGAGCACTTCCCAGAAGCAGGCAGTGGGGCCTTGGTTCCATGGCAGCTGTGGGGCTGGCCCAAGACAGTGTTCCTGGAATGTGTTCCTGGGGGCAGCGTTGTGGAGCCATGGCTAGGCTTGCATGGGGCCAGTCCCTGCAGCACCTGCCAGGTGCCAGGGTGGCTGACAGCTTGGTCACTGGCTGAGGCTCCTCCAAATGCAGGCTGAGGGCGTGTTCATCAGCAAGAGGGAAGCTGCTGCTCTCCGTCCCTAGCAGTCTCCTGCCAGGTCCCAGAGTGAGGAAGAGTCCAGCCAGCTGCAAAGGGGAGCAGAGCGGAGATGAGAGCACAAGGAACGTACCAAGTGGACAGTGGGGCTGGAGACCTGGGCTCAGACCTGGGGATTCTTGGAGTGAAAGGGACATGCCGTGTGTCAGAAGACAGGGCAGATTTGGGGAAGAGTTTTGTAGTGAAAGACATGCAGCCATGAGCTTTCTAACCCAGACCTTTCCACAGGAAACTAGACCCAATGGGGTGTGTGATGCCTGCAGACCCAGGAAGGGCACATGTCAAGGGGCCTCCCTGCAGCCAGCATTAGCCATCACAGCGCCCTCTGTGAGCTCCCTCCTTCACTCTGGGCTCAGTAAAGGATGCGGCAAGCATGCGTGTGTTCATTTGTGAATGCATGCTGGGGAGAGTTCCTTGTGCTAGGAACTCTGTCATGAACGTTCCCTCAGCTGGAGCAGTGACTCTGAGCCAGCAAGGAGCAGTTGCTGATGGGTGACGCTCACCCCGGCTCTCCTCTCCTCCCACCCATGTTCATCTTAACTCCTGCAGGCAGGGTGAGATAAACCCACCCTGAACAGCCCCATTGGTCTCACTTTCTCTGCTGGCCCAGCCCACTCCCCGGAAATTGCCCAAGTGTGAGAGGGCACTGCAAGAGAGATGCTACACCCAGCATGTGCCCAGCAGAGGCTGCCCCAAGGCTGGGGTTTGACCCTATGGCTGCCTCTCGCTCTGCATTGGGGAGTTGGTGGCAGGACACTGTCTACAGTCTCCCTGCTCTTCCTCTCCTCCTTCCTGTGCTACTGACTGCTCTTCCTCACCTGGTGCTGAGGAAAAGTCAGGCATCATCTCCAGTGATTGGAGGGAGATGTTTTCTCCTGGCCCCTCCCGTCTCACCTCTCCATCTGGGCTCTGCCCTGCCACCTTAGTTACCCGACAGCTTCTCACGTGGCAGGCCCTGCAAGTTGTGTTTCTGCCTCTAATGCCTGGCCCGTGACCCAGCTGTGGGGGCTCCTGTAGGGCTCGAAGCAGGGGCCAGTTTTGCATACACATCATGCTGCTATTGAAGGTCCAGCCCCACGTCAGAGGCAGTGAGGAAGACTCAACATGCCCATGATGACACCCTCCGGTTCCTGCCATATACTATCCTGGTCCCGTCTGCCTGACCCAGTGCAGTCCCACATGCTTCCTGTCCTCCCGCACTTCGGGTAGCTAGTGCCACCAACAGGTGCCTACAAGTGACGACTGGTGAGAGCAGGGACTGCAGTTGGGCCCCCTGGTGAGCAGGATCTGGGGGCAGTGATGCGGTATTCCCCTCCCCTGGGCCCACAGAGCCCCAGGGCCCACACTGGCCCTCAGGCCTGATTCTGGTGGGATTTCTGATGGGTCAGATACAGAACCTGCCCCAGGATCAAATCAGGGGAGCACACGATTTGTGAGTAGGGAGGCAAGGAAACACCCCCACACGACAGCAGGCAAGGAGATGTATGGGTCATGCTCAGAAACGGCACCCAGCACCAGCACTCCAGATCCAGTGTGAGCTGCTGGGGGAACACGAGATGGCCCGTGGGAGGGAGAAATTCTGATTATGCTGCTCATTGCCCAGCTCTACCCTGGCCATGGGACTGGTGTCCCTATAGGGGCCCAAGGCCGAAGCTCAGAACTCAAAGGGGGTGGGGGAACACTCCTCCAGTATTTTATAATGAGAGAACTGAGACCTCAAGGAGAGCCCTCCCCACTGCAGGGCCCCAAATCTATGAATCCACCCCCATATGCCAGCTCCTTCTGAGGGGAAGGACAGTCCCTCCTGGTGCTGCAGGTGAGTTAAGGGTTGGAGGCTGAGGAGCTGGGACTTTCCTGCTCTATTACTGCTGGTTAGAAGAGTCCTGGTGATCGTTCCCCTTTATTCGACATTGGTGAGGCCTCATCTGGAATACTGTGTCCAGTTTTGGGCCCCACACTACAAGAAGGATGTGGAAAAATTGGAAAGAGTCCAGCGGAGGGCAACAAAAATGATTAGGGGTCTGGAGCACATGACTTATGAGGAGAGGCTGAGAGAACTGGGATTGTTTAGTCTCCAGAAGAGAAGAATGAGGGGGGATTTGATAGCAGCCTTCAACTACCTGAAGGGGGGTTCCAAAGAGGATGGAGCTCGGCTGTTCTCAGTGGTGGCAGATGACAGAACAAGGAGCAATGGTCTCAAGTTGCAGTGGGGGAGGTCCAGGTTGGATATCAGGAAAAACTATTTCACTAGGAGGGTGGTGAAACACTGGAATGCGTTACCTAGGGAGGTGGTGGAGTCTCCTTCCTTGGAGGTTTTTAAGGCCCGGCTTGACAAAGCCCTGGCTGGGATGATTTAGCTGGGAATTGGTCCTGCTTTGAGCAGGGGGTTGGACTAGATGACCTCTTGAGGTCCCTTCCAACTCTGATATTCTATGATTCTATGATTCTATGGTCAGTGCTAGGCCAGCCCAGGGGCAGGTAGGGTGGGCTGTAGGGAAGGCAGGGTGGGGTCTGACGCCTGGGGAGCAGGGTGCCATGATAGGTTCTCACAGGAAGTCTTTTTGGAAGTGACTCTCTCTCCTCCTCTGCACTCCTACCCCACCCTGCTCTGCCCCAGGCTTGATTCAGAAGAGGGCGATGGGGCTTGGTGTCCGGAGATCCCCGTTGAGCCAGATGACCTCAAGGAGTTCCTTCAGATTGACCTGCATGCCCTGCACTTTATCACCCTGGTGGGGACCCAGGGGCGACACGCTGGTGGCCACGGCAATGAGTTTGCACCAATGTACAAGATCAATTACAGCCGGGATGGCACCCGGTGGATTTCCTGGAGGAACCGGCATGGGAAGCAAGTAAGGAGGTGGGGAGGCTAATAAATCTTCCCTGCTAGGATCCCACTGCCCTGGAGATGGGAAGGGGGGCCCTACATGTGGGATGCGCCACCACGCTCAGACTGGCACCCTAACCTGGTGTGTACTGCAAATCCAGTACCAGGTGGGCCAGGAGTCTCTACAGCTGCCACCTCGAGTTACAGGCATTCGGGGCTGGAGCAGTGCCTGGCTGACGAGCAGAACACCATCCCCTAGGACAGAGAATGCCCTTGCCTGACTAGGGTACTGGCAATGAAGGGTGTCAGCAATCTGTTTCTGGGGCAGTTGGGGCTTGGTCACTGGAGTATTGGCAAATGTCAGTGAAGATGCTGATGGTACCTGCCATGCAGTGCCCAGGGAGGTGTGAGTCGAAGTGCAGGCTTTACCCTCCATGCCCATTCATGCCAATCCACCTCTCCCACCTGCCCCAATGCAATGTAGACAGGAGATGAACATTGGCACCATCCAGGCTGCCACAGCTGTAGTGCTGGATGGAAGTTCACTGCAGGGGGTACAAGCATATCTACTGCCATGCCCTAGGCCCTTAACAATGGCAAAGCCCCATGCACCGGTGGGATTGTGCCTACCACACAGATGCCGAGACTGATGCAAAAGCGGTGAGCTCCCTGCCCCCGGTGGTGGGGAAGAGCTGTGTGGTGGTGGCAGGGTACGGTGGGGTGCAGCAGCCATGAGCCACACTCGGAGGCCTGTAGGGTGTGTGAGCTGCCCCCTGTCTCTCCCAGCTGCACAGCATCAGCACCCTTTGCCAGCTAGTGTCTGTCGTCCTCAGGTGCTGGATGGAAACACCAACCCTTATGACATTGTCCTCAAGGACCTGGAGCCTCCCATCATAGCTCGCTTCATACGCTTCATTCCCATCACCGACCACTCCATGAATGTCTGCCTGCGAGTGGAGCTCTATGGCTGCACGTGGCTAGGTGAGCAGGGGCTCTGCAAGGGCACCAGTCACACCGATTTCCAGTGGCATGGATCAGGGGCCCAGATGAGCTGCAGGTACAAGGGCTCTTACTGTGGCAGCGGGACCCTGTGTTGTGTTTGGGCGTCTGACATAACACACCACATGCGTTACCGGAGTGTGAAATGCATCTGTCTGCATGGATCTCTAGGCAGTGGGGGCATGCAAGGGGCTCTGGCTGGCAATGGGGCTTGGAAGGGGAACACTCACCAGCAGTGCTGCCTCCTGGTCAGGCTAGGGTGTGGCAAGTTGTCTTCCTCCCGGGACTTCCCCTTTCTCACAGTAAATCCTCTGTTTGGGGGTCTGTCCTATTAGCGACTCAGCCCTCTGGCTAGGTCACATGTTCGAATCCAATGATATGGAAATCTTCAGAAGTCAGCAGGGACTTCAGGACTTCCCCCATGGGTTGGGGTTTTAGGGTCTGGACCCTGGGACCTTCCGGGTCTCCCAACTAGATTCCCCACCAAGGGACAGACTTCTGTCATTGTCCCCTCTTTAGTGGCTGGTAGAGGATTCAGGGCCCAATGGTAGGCAGCTGAGATCGGCATCTTGGGGTGCTATGCGGCTGCCTCCCTGAATCACTTCCTACCAGTGTCCCCTCTCCCCACAGGGTAAAATAAAGAACCAAACACACAATTAAAGTCTGTGACTTTCAGAAGCCCCCAGTCCCCCCCTTGCAGGCTTGGGCAGGTCAGTATCCAAGCCTCAGGCTGCATGCTTTCCTGGGAGGCGCCTTCCCAGGAGCTTGGACCACGGGTCTTCTCCGGTCCACTGCCTGCCCCCTACTTAGCTGCTCTGCTTCCCCTTTTAAGCCCCTAGTCCAGCTTCTGCCAGCTCTTTTATCTCTTGTTCTCCAGTCTGGGGTTTATACACCCTGACACAGGCCGTGGCTGGCAACAGGATTGTGTGAGGGGCTTTGGCAGCAATGGAAGCTTGTGAGGGCTCAAGACTGGAAATGGGGGTTTGCTTGGGGCTGTGTCAGCAATGGGGGGGTTGCAAGTGGCTGTGCCTGGCAAAGGGGGGTGGTGAGAGGACATGGCAGCAATGGAGGTTTGCAAGAGGCCATGTCTGGCAACGTGGGTGTGCAATGGTCCATGGCTGGCAATGGGGTTTGCTAGGGGCCGTTTCAGTAATGTGGGTTTGCGAGAAGCTGTGGCTGGCAATGGAGGTTTTTGAGGGGCTGGAGCTGTATGAGGGGCCATAGTTGGCAATGATGTGTGCAAGGAGCTGTGGCTGGCTACTGGGGTTTGCGAGGAAAAGTGGCAGCAATGGGGTAGTGCAAAGGGCCATAGCAACAATGAGCGTGTGCAAAGGGATGTGTCTGGCAGTGTGGATTTGTGAGGGGCTGTGGGAGTAATTCAGATGTGTGGCTCACAGTGGGGGTGTGAGAGGGGCTCTGGTGGGTAATGGGATTGGTGAGGATCCAAGGCAGCATTGAAGATTTGCAAGGAGCCATGGCACTAATGGGCCTGTGTGAGGGGCCATGGCTTGCAATGTGGTTGTGGCAAGAGGGGTTTACGAGGGAATGGGGCAGCAATGGTGTGGGGGCTCATGACTGGAAATGAGGGTTTGCTAGGGATGTGGCAGCAGTAGGGGCGTGTGAAGGGCCCTGTCTAGGAATGGAGGTTTGTGAGAGGCCATGGCCAGAATGGGAGTTTGTAAGAGGCCGTGGCTGGCAGTGGAGTTTGCAAGGGGCCAGGCCTGGCCATGGAGGTGTATGAGGGGCCTTGGCTGCCAATGGGAGTTTGTAAGGCCCCATGGCATCAGTGCCCAGGTTTGTGAGGGTCCATGGCTTTCAATGGGGGGTGCTAGGGGTTGTGGTTGGTCGTGGAGATTGGGATGAGGCCGGCTGGCAATGGGGAATTGTGAGAGGCCATGAGAGTGATGGTTGTTTGTGAGGGATCATGGCTCACAGTGGAGGTTCGCGAGGGGCCATTGGTGGCAGTGAGGAGGTGGCAGCAGTGGAGGTTTGATAGAGGATATGGCTGACAGTGGGGCGGGGGAAGGTGACAGGCTGTGGCTGGCAGTGGGAATGTGGTAAGGTCCATGGCTAGCAATGGGAGTTTGCGAGAGGACATGGCAGCAATGGTTGTGTGTGAGGTGATGTGACTGGCAATGGGGGGGGTTGCATCTTCTTGGCCTACATCCATATCTCTGCTGGCATGATAGTTTCACTGCCCTATTTGTCAGCCTGGCCAGTTCTCCCTCCAGCCATTCTCCCCCATCTATTTTGTGTGAAACTCATAGAGCGGAGCCCAGTCTGTTTCTGAGCTCATCTCTGGTCTGTGCTGCAATCAAGAGCCTCTTGGCCTAGGTGGATGTTGCATTGTGCTCTCCTTTTTGTTTATCTGGGAGAGCTGCTGCAAACCTGGCTGGGGGGGATGCTTGTTTGGGCCCACACTAATTGCACACCAATTGCTCTGGCAGATGGGCTGGTTTCCTACAATGCGCCTGCTGGACAGCAGTTCGTCCTTCCCAGCGGCACAGTCATTTACCTCAATGATTCTGTGTATGACGGCGCTTTTGGCTACAGGTAAGTTCCCGGAGAGCTCCTTGCCTGGGAAGGTGGGGGAGGGGTTTTACGGGCAAGTCAGGACTTGGCAATGACAAGCTGCCAATGTTCTACCAAGGGCTCCACAACAATGGCCCTCCAGTGCTGTCCTGTGATAAGCTGTTTGGTAGAAACCTGGTTCAAAGGTCACCTGTTTGAGTCATTTGACTTGTCAGCTCCTCCGGTTCTGTACATCCCCGAGCACATCATCAGTACTCAACGAACTAACTAATAGCAACCCCACTCCAGCGGGGATTGTGCCCCTGCAGGCAGGAGGGCCGGGGATGTGCTCATTTGCCCATTTAAACAAGAACATGTTTTCCTTGCCATAAGCACAGAAGGAAGGAGCCACTTGGCCAACAAAGGCGCAAGTTGCTGCCTCTTGCTGAGAAAATAGCCAATTATTCTGGAGATTATAAGTTCAGCCCAGGTCATCTGACGTGCTGGGAGGCTGTGGAAAGCCCCTGGAAGGGGTGTTGGGGGCTCTTAGAGCCCCCTGTGTGACTGAGGCAGCCCACTGAGATCTCTCAGATGTGGAGTTAATAGTTGTTTCCCACAGTATGGGGTCCCTTAAGGTCAAGCAGCTCCTGTGATTCCTCCTGGGAGTTTACTCCACATACCAAAGGATGCTTGTCACCTCCTAGCCCTCATCGGGTCACAAAGTCAGTGTAATTCTTGAAATGGGCTCTTTGCGGCCCCAACCAATACTTTGGTGCTCCCTTCTCTAAGGCCAAGACACCAGTGCCATCAATATCCATGCTAATGAGAACCCACTCCTGCAAACAACAGGGCGTGCAGTCCAGTGCTTAGCAGCAACCCTACAATAACAGAACCACCCCAAATCCACTAGCAATGGGATTTGTGGACCGATTGGGAGTAGCAAGTCCCTTGCAAATCAGGTCCTCTTTATTTAGGGGCCTAACTTTAGACTTCCAGGTTTGAACATTTTAGTCTGTCTGTCTGTCCCACTCTTCTTGCCTCCCTCTGTCCATCCAGGTTCTTTAACGGCACACAAATGAGCATGTGAGGCCAAGTACTCCTAAGCACCTCTGCTAAACCACTGAAGGTTGCCCAGGGCTGCAGAGCCTCTGTGTTATTAAAACAGGCCGTAATGGCTCTCAGGGGACTCAGTGAGGAAAGAGAGTTAGTTTCATGATTTTAAGAAGCTATAATGAAAAAGTCCTTCAGTTTTTTAAAGCATTTATGAAAAATGCCCACCCATTGTACACTCCCCAGTGCTGGTGGGATGGGGGGACAGGTGGGAGGCAGAGAGCGGGAAGATTTTTGTGTGGACTTCCAAAAAGATTCACGCCCCCTTGTATCTTTCCGTGGTGTCTACAGTATGACTGAGGGACTGGGCCAGCTGACGGACGGTGTTTCTGGCCTGGATGACTTCACACAGACCCATGAGTACCACATGTGGCCGGGCTATGACTACGTGGGGTGGCGCAATGAGAGCGCTGCTGGGGGCTACATTGAAATCACGTTTGAATTTGATCGGATCAGAAACTTCACCACCATGAAGGTCTGTAGCTCCAGGGGCACCTTTCTTGGTAGCATCAATGAGGGCTTGTTGTGGCCTTGTCTCTCAGAACCATGTGCCCGGCTGCAGAAGGCACGTTCTAGAAAGGGACTAGGGCTCTGATTTTGTCATGTGCCTCGCAAAATGCCAATGCAAGGCCTTAAGGTCTAGGACACAGTCTGCCCTGCATCGGGGGGAGAGGGGCGGTGAAGGGAGGGGGGCTGTGTCAGGAATAGTGAACATGAGTGATGCAAAGCTACACTGCCCTCTCAGCTGTACCATGCCTCCTCAGCCCTAGCCACCAGCTCCTGCTCTGCTCAGCCCGCTGCACTGCCCCACTTACTGTCCCTGCCTGTGGGTGACTAATGGGCCACTTCTATCTGTAATCACTATGTTTCTATGACCTGTCAGCTAGTGACTGGAATGAGACCAAAGACTCACTCCATTTGTGACCTCAGACAGTGCCAAGTTTCCTATGATGAAATGCTAAGGAAATGTCCCCCAGCCCCTCCTCCTGGGGCCCCTTGACAAGTTAGGATTCTAGGGTGAGGGTGCCACCAAGGGCAGGGCGTGATGAGCACAGTGTTCCCTGTGTGACTATCCCAGGGTCTCCGATTCCTATGGAGTTGCCCTGGGCCGTGGGTGCTGCCAGCCTGTGCTGGTGTCGAGCTCACCTGGGACTCTGTTGCTGCCATGCAGGTGCACTGCAACAACATGTTTTCCAAGGGGGTGAAGATCTTCAAGGAAGTTCAGTGCTATTTCCGCTCCGATGCCAATGAGTGGGAGCCCAACACCATCTCCTCGGTGCTGGTGCTGGATGACGTCAACCCCAGTGCGCGGTTCGTCACTGTGCCCTTGCTTCATCGCATGGCCAGCGCCATCAAGTGCCAGTATTACTTTGCCGACACCTGGATGATGTTCAGTGAGATCACATTCCAGTCAGGTACTGGCAAAGGGCGGGAGGATGGGGTCCTGGAAGCTACAGCATCCATGTCAGGGAGCAAGGGAGGCATAGGTCCAGGGAGTGCCAAGCAATGTGCCATTTGTTCTGGAGCATAGAAATGTAGGAACTGCCAGACTGGATCACACCTCAGGTGCTTCTAACCTAGTCTCCTATACCTAACAGCAATAGCTGCTGCAAGAAAAGGTATGAGAACCCTGTAGTGGTTGATGTGGGATAATCTGTATCCACATTAGGGCTCATCGTGGTCACTGACAGACAGGCTTAAGCCCAGAAGCAGGAGGTTCAGTGTCCCTTCCCAAATGTTTATCATTAATTATGGTAACTCTGGATATTTTTGATAGCCATATAAATATCTGGTCCCTTTTTAAAATCTTGTTAAGTTCTTGGCCCCAATGATTTCCTGTGGCAGTGAGTTCCACAGTCTAATCACGTGTTGTATGTGGGGAAAAAGTACTTCCTTTTATTGGCTTGGAATTTCTCATCTTTCAATTCCATGGAATGTCCACTTGTTCCTGTGTTACAAGGCAGTGAGAAGAGTAGTTACCTATTTACCCATGGAAAGCGGGTACTGGGGCTACTGTGGTACCAGTAGCTATAGCATTCATCCTGTGGAGGAGCAGGGTTTTGAGAGGAGAGCAGCAGCGTGCAATGGGAACGTTCTCCTGCACACTGCTCCTAATGGTGGATTTGTGCTTGGAGGCTTTAGAATTTAGACTTGGCTGAGTTGTGGTAACCTGGGCTGGAGAGGGCTAGGAACAAGGTAGAGCTGAGTAGGTGCTCTGTGACATGAATTAAGTGCCACAGAGGAACAATCCATTCTGCCCTCACAACAGCTGTCACAGGCATGTCAGTGTCACTGACTCGTCCTCAATTCTGTTTCTTAGATGCAGCCATGTACAACAACTCCGGAGCCCCTCCTGAGTCGCCCGTAGCACCCACCACTTACGGTATGTGCGATGCAGTACGTGGACACTCTGTGTGCTCAAGAGCCTGGTCCCCATCAGGTCTGCAGAGGTGGCACATTCCTGCAAGTAAGGACTGGCCACTGGATAAAATGCAGCCCTCATATAGACCCCCCGAAACACATGCCACTCTATTAGAATAAGGGCACCAGAAACCACCTCCAGTCTGAGAGTAACAGCTGCTGCAGTACCCAGAGATTACTCCAATATGGCAAAGTGCTACTTCATGATGACATGGGCATAGAAACACTTCTCACGTGATTATGTGGCCTGTGAGTGCCTGCTGTCAATCTAGATGTCAATCTGATTTAGTTGGGGATTGGTCCTGCTTTGAGCAGGGGGTTGGACTAGATGACCTCCTGAGGTCCCTTCCAACCCTGATATTCTGTGATTCTATGTGTATGATGTCATCCATTGCCATGGGATCGAAATGCCTTCCATGGCCAGGGCCCCATGTAGTCCATAAGTCCACAGACGCAAAATGTGTAGTGGAACGAACCTCATACTGTGGACCAGTCCCCCTAAAACTAAGATTCAGTGAAAAAAAAGTTTTCATCCCTAATGGTTGTGAAGGTAACCTTCCAGGCCCAAACCAAACAATGTCCTCCTGAGTCTGCAGGCATCCTGAAACAATAGCTTGGAGAGGTGTGAACTGCCCTAGTCACTTCAATGGGGTTTTAACACAACATCGTTTACTTTTTCATGGCTGATCATTTCATCAGAACCATCCAGCTAATGTGCTTGTTTCACAATGACAAATTGTTTAAACCTCCAGCTAGAGCTGATTGGAAATTTTCCAAAGGGCTCATTTTTCTATCAGAACTTTTCAATTTTGAGGAAATTTCATTTAGAAAAATAATGTTTAGAAAATTTTCAACATTTTAATTTCAAAATGAATTATTTAAAATGTTTATAATACATGATATTATATATTATATCATATTAATTAAAATAGGAAATACCAATTACCAAAAAATTACAAAAACAATAGCCATTTTATAATATAAATTATATCACACATTGTGAGAGAGCAAAGGTGGGTGAGGTAATATCTGTTATTGGACCAACTTCTGAAGAGCCTACTGTTCGGTCTAGGCCAAGTAAGATCTAAGTTGGTCCAATTAAAAGATCATCTTCTTCAAGTGATGGTCTCTGTATGTATTCCAAACGTGGGTGCACATGTGCTCCATGCACTGGAATTGGAAGGTTTTCTTAGCAGTGTTTGTTGACCCTCATGTGCATTGTGCGTCCCCTCATGCTCACAGTTGAGGGTATAATAAGCCATGTGGGTTGATGCCTCTCCAGTTCCGTCTTACCGCTGCATGGCTTGAGTCGGAAACCCTGTTCCTTTGCACTCTTAGCTTGCTAAGAGAGTGATCTACTTTCCATTCCTGTATATAGTTGTACATAGCTGTATTTAGTGTTCCATAGCTATTGTTCTTCACAGATAATTGTTAGTGTAGATTCCCCCCACACACACACCCCATTTGGGGAACCCCCCCACTTGGGGACTATGCCTGGATTCCAGGCTTGAAGAACTGTGCCTCTTGCCCGTGCTCATTTTCTGTGAGCAATGAGCACCAGCGTTGCCTGTACTGCCTCAGCAAGAAGGCCCACCTCACGGCCCGCTGTTAGATTTGTAAGTCGTTCCCACCCTGAACACAGGAGGCTTGAGAGCTTTGCCTCCGGAAGTTCTCAATGGATGTAGTCATGCACCCGAGGGCACACTTGTATCTGGAACCACTGGTATAGAGACCATCACTGGCGGTGAGCTCCCCTCTGAGCACCTCCCAGGCCCTGGATCTGTCAGTACCAAAGGCGATGGACAAGCCCCGCCATGAGGGTAAAAAGCATGGACACAGGCACAAGAGCAGATCCCCGGCCCTGACCACTAATAAGCGCAGCTTTTCCTCCCCAGGCCGGGTTGGGTGAGAGGTCGCATGTGGATCCCACCAGACCAGCACCCAAGCTGCCCCATGTTGAGTACAAGGCAAAACACAAACGGGATCCAGCGATACCCTCACTGGCACGTGCACCGCCCGTCCTGTCAGTGGATCGACCAACACCGCTGACAATGCCTGGGCCCTCGGGCATGCCCAGAGGGACGTCATGCACTCCTGGGTTCTTGGAGCCTCTCCTCTCGATGGAGGAGCTGCTCCTCCCGTATCCACATTCTCCACCCCTTTCCAGACCTCCAATCACCACCGTACTCCCCTCTCTGGTGGATGAGTCTTTGTTGCTGCTACTGGAGAAGCACATTGTAACGATGCAGCCTCTGGCAGGACACTACTGAGAGTATCAATTCAGGACAAATAGCATAGAGCAGGGCAGTTATAGCCCAAGACGGGGTGTCCTTTGCACACCAAACCAGCCAAACAGAGAGGACTTCGGTTTTACCCCACTAGCTAACCAGAAGTCATACTAGCAATTCCGTCAGACACGCCAGTTTCCCCGTATCACCACCAGCACCACTCCTTATGGGGATGAATGGTTATGAAAACCAATACACCAGTAAAAGAAAAAAAAGGTTCTCCCAATCCCAAAAGACCAAGCCCCAGGCCCAGGTCAATATACCAGTCAGATCTTACCCACAAATCATGCTGTTGCCAATCCTTTAGAATTTAAAATCTAAAGGTTTATTCATAAAAAGAATGAAATATATATGAGAGTTAAAACTGGCTACATGGAATCAATTACATACAGTAATGGCAAAGTTCTTGGTTCAGGCTTGTAGCAGTGATGGAATAAACTGCAGGTTCAAATCAAGTCTCGAGTACATCCACAGCTTGGATGGGTCATTCAGTCCTTTGTTCAGAGCTTCAGTTTGTAGCAAAGTTCCTCCAGAGGTAAGAAGCAGGATTGAAGACAAAATGGAGATGATGCAGCTGCCTTTTATAGTCCTTTTGCCATGTGGCTTGTGCGTCCTTTGTTCCAAACACAAGCTACCCAGCACATGGCATGGAAAAACCTTAGAGTTCTGTCCATAGACATGTCCCTGCCTGCCTTGCTGAGTGACAAGGTGTATCTGCCTTCTCTCAATGGGTCAGTTGTATAGCTGATGGTCCTTAATGGGCCATCAAGCACGCTAGGCAGTGCTGATGCCAAATTGCCTGGGGTGTCACCCAGAAGCATAGCACAAGTTTGAAATACAGACAGTATAGAGCCAATACTTATAACTTTAAATACAAAATGATACATGCATTCAGATAGCACAATCATAACCAGCAAATCATAACCTTGTCATAGACCAGGGGTCTCAAACATGTGGCCTTATTTTCTGCGACCCGCGAGCTCATCACAGCCCCCCAGCCTCCCCGCCCTCCCCAGCGTTTACCTAGAGCGGCTCTGGCCCGGCGCGCACCGGAGGCAGGGCAGACTCCCTGCCTGCCTGCCCTACCCCCGCGCTGCTCCGGAAAGCGGAAAGAATCTGGGGGAGGAGAGGCGCAGGGGTGTGTGTTGATGTTGCATCAGGCACCGCCCCCAGCAGCTCCCATTGGCTGTGGTTCCCCGTTCCCGGCCAATGGGAGATGCTGGGGGCAGTGCCTGAAGCAACAGCAACACACACCCCTGCGCCCCTCCTTCCCCAGGTTCCGTTGGCTTCCCGGAGCAGCGTGGGGGCAGGGCAGGCAGGCAGGGAGACTGCCCGGCCCCCGGTGCGCACTGGGCTAGAGCCCGCCCCCCGAACCCTTCCTGCAGTCGAACCCCCTGCCCTGAGCCCCTTGCCGCACCCCTGTACCCTGACCCCCCTGCTGCACCCCAACCCCCTTCCCTGAGCTGCCTGCCGCACCCTGCACCCGACCCCCTGCCCATAACCCCCGCCGCGCCCCGCACCCCTCCCGCACCCCTCCTGCACCCCACACCCCAACCCACTGCCCTGAGCCCCCTGCGGCACTCCTCCTGCACCCTGACCCCCTGCCGCACCCCTCATCCCTCCTGCACCCCACACTCCAACTCCCTGCCCTGAGCCCCTGCCACACCCCACACTCCTCCTGCACCCCCTGGCGGCAGGGAGGGGGTGGAGTTGGGGTGAGGATTTTGGGGATGGGGTTGGAATGGGGGCAGGGAAGGGGTGGGAGGAGGTGGGGTAGGGGCAGGGCCTCATGGAAGGACTGGAGTGGGGGCAGGGCTGAGGGCGGCGGGGGAGGTGTCAGTAATGCAGCCATCGGGCCAATGTACTAGTCCTCATGTGGCCCTCGTGGTCATTTGAGTTTGAGACCCCTGTCATAGACACCTTACTTCAGGGCCGTCTGGGGGGGGCAAGTGGGGCAATTTGCCCCAGGACCCGGGCCCCGCAGGGTGTTGCGGATTGTGGGGGAGTTAGGGCCCTGCACCCCTCTTCCCGAGATTCACTGCGACTCTCAACCAGCCAGTAAAGCAGAAGGTTTATTTAAGGACAGGAACACAGTCTCAAGCAGAGCGTGTAGGTACGACCAGACCCCCTCAATTAGGTCCCTCTGGGAGGTTCAGGGAGCTTAGACCCCAGCTTGGGGTTCCCTGCGTTGCACCACCCAGCCCCAACCGAAACTAAACTCCCAGCCCCTCCCGCTGCTCCTCTCCTTTGTTCAGTCTCCCGGGCAGAAGGTGTTAATTCTCCCCACCCCCGTTCCTGGCTCAGGTTACAGCTCAGGTAGCTTCCTTCAAGGGAAGTCCCACATCCCCACTGCAACCCCCCTGCAACATTCCCAGGTCAAATCTGCCCTGCTCCCTGCTCCGTCACACAGGGGCCCTGCGATCCCTGGCCCGGCGGCGGGCCGGGTCTTTGGCGGCATTTATTTCAGCGGCGGGGGGCCCTTCAGTCACTCCGGGTCTTCGGTGGCATTTCGGCGGTGGGTCGTTCAGTGCTGCTGAAGACGCGGAGCAACTGAAGGGCCTCCCGCCACCAAAATGCCGCCAAAGACCCAGACCGCCGCCGGGTGAGTACAAGCACCGCAGACAGGGCTGGAATCGGGCCCTGCAACGTCCCGAAGGAGCTGCCGCCGAAGTCCCGCCACTGTCTTCGGCGGCAGCTCAATCGCTGCCGCGGAGGAACGTTCCTCCGCCGCAGTGCCGCCAAAGGCACCGGTAGCCGATTGAGCTGCCGCCAAAGTCCCGGCACTGTCGTTGTCGGCAGCTCAATCGTTGCCGCTGTCTTCGGCAGCATTTCGGCAGAGGGTCCTTCCTCCGCGGCAGCGATTGAGCTGCCCCTGGAGACAGTGGCGGGACTTCGGCGGCAGCTCCTTCGAATTGGGCCCCGCGGTGCCTAAAGCCGGCCCTGGCCGCAGCTCCCCCGCTTTGCCCCAGGCCCCCTGAAGCCTCTAGGCAGCCCTGCCTTACTTGACCTCCTTTGTACAGGATTTGGTGCCACTATAGGACCTTGATTGCAACAATGATCTATATGGTCTCAGTTCATATTAATAACGTCACACACGTCCCATTGCTGCGTCACAGGCCTCCAGTACCCATGGTCCCCCCTGTTGCCCAAGCCATCTTTGGAGTCCGAGGGCCTTTCAGAGTCAGAAACCTCTTTCTCGCCTATACCCCATCGGAGCCCAGAATCGCGACCCAGACTGCCATACCCCCCGGCGTATGATCCCACTGTGGAGGCCTGGTACTGTTAGACATGACACCCACCTATGCCCAGGGACCCTTTGTTTTGGCCATACTGGGCGCCCTGGAATCTTTACTGAGGATGCCAGGCACTGTTAGTGGCCTTTTATAAACCATTCCCATTCGCCCTACGGCTCCATCTGTTTATGAGGAGGAGGAAGATGTGGAACCGATATTGCTGGTCCCCACTGCTTCCTCATTGAATAAGGCGCTTATTTCTTCCTTGCTCTCCCGGGTGGATGACCACCAATTCCAGGACTTGCCCAGAGGATGGAGGAGATCCAGGACATGCAACATGAGCTCTTGCACATTCTCCAACCCCAGGGGCCCTCTCAGGCAGGGCCAGCTTTAGGCCGATTCCCCCGAATCGGGCCCTGCGCCTAAGAGGGCCGGGCGGAGTGCTGCAAGCCCATGGCCCCGCTCTTCCTGCCGGAGCGTGGCAAGCCCCACGGCCCCGCTCCCCCGGCCAGAGCCCAGAAACCCTGCGGCCCCGCTCCCCCGGCCAGAGCCCAGAAACCCTGCGGCCCCGCTTCCCTGGCTGGAGCCCAGCAACCCCGCTTCCCCGGCTGGAGCGCTGCAAGCCCCGCGGCACCTCTCCCCCGGCCAGAGCACGACAATCTGAAGTGCCGCCGAACACTCGGAGCACTGCCTGGTGAGTACAAGCTCCACGAATCGGGCCCCGCACTTACTAAAGCCGTCCCTGCTCTCAGGCAGCTCTCCCCATCAATGAGGCTATTCTGCAAGCAGCAAGGACAGCATGGTATACTCCTGTCTCCTGTACCCCCACACCGAAGAGAGCAGAGAGGCGGTATTTCGTCCCTTTCCCATCTCTCCATGAAGGTGATGTTCCTAGAGGCCATTTCCTCAGCTAGATGAGTCAGCGAACTGGTGGCCACGATGGCTAACTGTCCCCCTTACACTGTATTCCAGAAGGATAAAGTGTCCTTACGGCTCCACCCTAAGTTCCTTCCAAAGGTGGTGGTGGAGTTCCACCTCAGTCAGGCCATCCACCTCCCTGTCTTCTGTCCCAAACCACTCACTCCCATGTGGACAGGATCCTGCACTCCCTCGACATGCACCATGCAGTAGCATTCTACCTCCACAGGACTTTCGCCTTTCACGCATCGATGAAACTGTTTGTGGCCATTGCTGACCAGTCCAAGGGCCAAGCCCTTGTCTCCAAGGAATCTCCAAATGGGTCTCCAGGTGTATCCGCAAATGCTGCACGCTATCCAACGTACAGCCGCTTGATAGAGTTACAATGCACTCTATGTGAGCGCAAGCAGCCACGTCAACCTGCCTAGAGGATGTCTCATGGCAAGACGTCTGTCGTAGCAACATGGTGCTCTGTACACACATTCACATCCCACTGTGCCATCACTCAAAGGGCGTCTGAGGATACTGCAGTGGGCCGCACTGTACTACAGGTTGCATTTCTTCTCTTCCTCCCACACACTTCCACACTGATCACTACTCCCCCACGGTTGGAATACACATAAGGACTATTGCTCAAAGAAGAGGAGGTTACTTACCTGTAATTGGAGGTTCTTTGGGATGTGTGGTCACCATTTGTATTCCAATACCCGCCCTCCATCTCCTCTGCTGTGGACTGGACTACTCAGAAGTAATAGGGTCACTGGAGGGGCCTCGACATGCATGGTCTCTTAGACCCTCGGCTGCGAGCACATAGGGACACATGATGAATGTGCGGGTCAATGGACACTGATAAGAAAAGCTTCTGGCTCTGGTGCATGGCGTGCATGCGCACCCACATTTGGAATACAGCTAGGGACCACACATCTCGAAGAACCTCCAGTTACATGTAGGTAACCTCCTCTTATCTTATCCCTTTGTCTCTCTCATTTCTGGGATTAACACAGCCACAACAATATTGCAAATGACCTATTATGACATGGCATCATAATAGTCAAAATATTTTCAACTTTTCTATTCTTTATATATAACCTCATTTCAACTTCTGTTTATAATACAATTTTTTTTTTTTTTGGAGATGTCAAATTTTCCTGCAGAATAGAAGTTCTGGGTTTCAACCCATTCTGCTTCCAGCTCCAGCGCTGCAGTTATATGTTGTTAATGTAGAATTCAGTGGCACGTTGAACAATAAAGATGTGGGAACAGTCTGAAGCAATGAATGTAATATCAATAAGAATAGCACAGAGGATAATGGCACAGTCAGTGCAGTTATTTCCATAGTCAGTTCATTAAATGCCTCCCTTTTTGTTAAAATGAAGTTTCCACAGACTTTCTAGTCTGTTATGTCAGTATGTTGCAGAGTCCAGGGTTGTGGCTGCAAAATGAGGAGCAGTGTGTATCCTGGGCTTTGACTGTGTGAGAGAGTCACATGAGTGTGGTGATGGGGAGTCTCGAATTATTAGTTACAGTCTCACAATCCTGGGTGTCCCAGGCTCCATGGCTGCAGAAGGGATGAGCAGCACTAGTGCAGCAGGGGCCAGCACAGAAGTGCCTCCCGGAGGGCAGGACTGTCTCTGACCCTATGCACCCCTGCACTCACATCCCCAGTCAATGTACAGGGCAGAGAGCAGGCTCTGCCCAGCTGTGCCTCTTCTTGCACAGAGGGGTGGAAAATGGACAGAGCATTGACCGTAACCCCCAAGGTGCTGGCCAGCAGAGTTGTGCTGCTGGTGTCTGCTCCTGGCAAGGATAGGTTGGCAAACAGGGAACCAGGGATGGAGTGAAGTGCAGACTGCTTTGGGGTGGGGCAGTTATGCACTGCTTCTGGCTCATCTAGCCCCGCTGTAGGGGTGGTGAGCCTGGAAGTACCAGCCGAGTAGACTTGCCAGTGACTGAGATCTATGTTTCCAATGAGAACCCAAGTTAAATCCAGCCTCCCAATGTGACCACTCCTGCTCTCTCCCGCCTGCTGACAGATCCAACCCTCAAAGTGGATGACAGCAACACACGCATCCTGATTGGCTGCCTGGTTGCAATCATCTTCATCCTGGTGGCCATCATTGTCATCATCCTGTGGAGGCAGTTCTGGCAGAAGATGCTGGAGAAGGTGAGCAGATCCTGGAGGCTTCTTTGTAAGGGTTCTGCCAGCACTAGGTTCATTCCTGCAGCTGCATGTCAGCCCCTCTGGTGATGTCAGCACAGCCCTGACAGTAATGGAGTTTGTTCAGGGTGAGGCCCAGCTGGGGATGTGCACCACTTGCATCCCCCCTGAAGCTCACAGGCGAGCGCATGGACCTGCTTGTGGAGACTGATTTCATCTAGCCACTGAGGGTGCGTCTACACTGGAATAAAAGACTCGTGACATGGCCACAGCTGGCCCGGGTCAGCTGACTCAGGCTTGCAGGGCACGGGCTGCATGGCTGTAAAATTGTTGTGTAACCATTCAGGCTTGGGCTGGAGCCTGGGCTCTGGGAGCCTCCCTACTCGTGGGGTCCCCCAGCAGCTCCCTCACCCTTGCCGCCTCCCCCCACTTCTCCTCCCCCGGATTCAGGGGACTGTTTCCCAACTGCCCCTGGATTCGGCAGCCCTGCATGGTTCACAGGACGGTTGTGTTTCAGGCACAGTCTGCCAAACAGGACCTTTTGGCCCACATGATTTGTCTTGCTGTTTTGGTCCACTGGGCCTGTCTGTTTGTCGAGAGTGGGGAATGTCCTTTGCTGGGTCCCTGTACTTTCTCCTTCTGCATCCCCACCTCTTAGGCTTCTCGTCGGATGCTGGATGACGAAATGACCGTCAGCCTCTCCCTGCCTAGCGAATCCAGCATGTTCAACCACAACCACTCCTCCTCATCCAGCGAGCAGGAGTCCAACTCCACCTATGACCGCATCTTCCCCCTGGGCCCAGACTACCAGGAGCCCTCGCGGTTGATCCGCAAACTGCCAGAGTTTGCCCCAGGAGATGAAGAGGCAGGTGAGGATTAACAAGCAAGTTCTGCAGCTAAAACAGCTTTGTTTGAGCAAACAATGAGCAGCAGAGTGCTCCTGCAATGCCCTGCTATGCCTGCCCATGATGCCAGCTCCGGAGGCATCCAGTTGGGGGTAGTAGTGGCATTCAGTCTCACTACATCCTTGATCTGCCAGCAAGGAGCATGTGCTCACACTGACACTTGTGGTGGAATCATTTTTAGGGTCATGTGTATAGCTGGGCACAAACAAAAAAGTTCCCTTGCGGAAAATTTTGATTTTTTTTTTTCTGTGCAAACTCAAAAATTGAAAAAAGCAACAGAGGGTCCTGTGGCACCTTTAAGACTAACAGAAGGTTAGTTAGTCTTAAAGGTGCCACAGGACCCTCTGTTGCTTTTTACAGATTCAGACTAACACGGCTACCCCTCTGATACTCAAAAATTGAAAAATTTCAGCCAAAACATTTTGACTTGAAAATGCTGCTGTAGTGCCTCATGGGATTTATAGTTCAGGTGCCTCCTCTATAGGCTGGGCTTTTTGGTTGGATTACATCAACAGTTTAGACAGAAACATTTCAGCCAGGACTAGTCATGCATCCACTGGGAAATGGAGTGAGACCATTTCACATCATACGGGAATTGCATCACATGACAGCCATCCCAGTGGGAGTGACTTTAGACCAATACCAACCTGGGGTAAATTTGAACCATCAGCCTAGAGGTCCCAGGCCCCTATCCCAGTCCTAGGCCTCATCTCTCTGAGCCATGTTAAGATGGGCTGTGTATTTTATTTGATTACAAAATTTCAATTTGCCCTTGCCATGTGCAGTGTGGTGTTAGTCAAATAAGTCTCAGCACATAGTTTTTGGTCCCTTAAGTCTGTGACTAAGACAATTCAAACTGCAAGTATTTCAACTTAATATGGAATTTGATATTTGTGCTGTGTTGGTTATTTACCTATTTATCAAAGATCTGGAAAAGTGAAGTGGCAAAATGTGCAGATAATAAAATTATTTAATAGTAATACATAGCTCATAGCTTTCCATCTGGAGACCTCAAAGCAGTTTACCAAGCAGTTCAATATCATTCATTATCTTCATTTTACACTTGGGGAAACTGAGGCACAGAGGAGGGCAGTGACTCTCCCAAGATCACCCAGCAGCAGAGCCAAGCATAGAACATGTTTTCTATATCACAGTCCTGTCTGCTAGTCCACTCTGCCTCTTTTCAGATTAGTCAGGACTAGAGGAGAAACTTCCCAGGGATTTAACCAGGCTGGGGGAATGGGCAGCATGATGTCAGATTGAAATTTAATATTGACAAATGCAAAGTCAGTCGCATGGGAATGAACAATTAGAACTGCTCCAGCTGTGGCTTTGAAGAGTTTGATGATGCATTCTGAGCAGGGAGCATACATTCTGGATGAGGATGCTACTGGCTTCCCCTCTCTCCCCTTGTGTCACCTACGGCACCAATCCTAACTGGGCCTGGAAACTTGGAGTGAAGTTTCAGGGAGCTGAGAAGACTGTATAGGTCTCAGACCCCTTTAAGCTCTCCCAAAGCCTGGTCTCTTCTCCCCTGGCATCTGGGAAAGCAGATGGCCCAGGGCATTTTCTATGTGACTTGAGTGAGCTCCAGGGGAATAGTGCTGAGCAGCTGAGGAGTTCTCCTGCTCTTTTCTTCCCAGGCTGCAGTGGAGTCATCAAACCCGTCCAGTCAAGTGGCCCCGAGGGAGTCCCCCATTATGCAGAGGCTGACATTGTGAATCTGCAAGGTGTGACAGGCAGCAACACCTACTCTGTGCCTGCCATCACTATGGACCTGCTCTCGGGCAAGGATGTGGCTGTGGAAGAGTTCCCTAGGAAACTGCTAACCTTCAAGGAGAAGCTTGGAGAAGGCCAGTTTGGGGAGGTGAGTGTCTTGTCATGGGCTCTTACGTTCTCTCCAGATCCTGTCTGCTCCCTTGTGCTGTTGTTAGGATGGACCAGAGTCCCGCTGGAACACTGCCAATGACAACAGAGTTCTTAAACCACCAGAGAAAAATACACCCTGGTGCTGAAGGAGATGAAGGGATCTCTGGTGAGTCACCTGCTGTATGCAGCTAGCCTGCACCAGAACCACTTTGGAATGCGGTGGGGTTGTTTCTTGAAAGCTAAGCTGGATGAGCCTCGGTCGGTACCTCAGATGGGAGATCTCCAGGGCCCAGCTACATGCTGCAGGAAGTGATGTGTTGTTATTCAGAAGGTGGTATTGGCAGAGATGAAAGTAAGCATTCTCTCCCTCTCTGACTCCTCCTTCTGGCTCCAGCAATATTGAGGGTGCGGGGGCCCAGCTCCACGAATGTTCGGGGCCGGGTCTTCCCCCTGGTCCCCCCTGTTGCTCCCCCTGCGCCTCCCCTGAGTGTGGGCTGGCCCCCCTTTGCTGCCCCCGTGCACCTCCCTTCCGTGTAGGGTGACCAGATCACTGACATGAAATATCGGGACACGGGGGGGGGGGGGGGGAGAACAGAGAAAAAAAAACCAACAACAAAAAAGGTTAAAAAAAAAAAAAAAAGCCGTTTTGCAGGTGCCGGGGGAATTAGCAGGCCCCGGGCACATGTGGCACATCCTGCCGCCCCGCAGGGAAGGGGCTGCTGGAGCGCAGCCAAGTGGGAGAGGCGCAGGGCTCCGGACCCCGGCAGCGGCGGGGGAGAGCGGCTCAGGACCGTGCGAGTGGCCACCTAAAGTTTATTGGCTGGGGGGGACCTCGGCCGGCTCCTCACCCTGCCCTGTAGGGGGGTAGCATCCCCGCCCCGCGCCAGCATGTTTCGCCGGCCGCCGCAGGCCAGGTAAGGAGCCGAGTCTCCCCTCCCCCCTCGTCCTGGCTCCTCAGCTGAGCGGCATTCCTACTCCCTCCCAGGCTTGCAGCTGTAATGCCGGCGCAAGCCTGGAGGGGAGGGGGTGATGGCCGACTTCCAGTTCCTGGAGCTGGAAGCACCAGGCGGGCAGGCAAGGGGCTGCTCCCAGGAGGGAGACGGGGGGGAGCCAGGACGGGTGGGGAGGGGAGGACTCGTCTCCTTACCACCCCCCTACAGGGGCGAGGACCGGCTGGGGTCCACCCCGAGCCGATAAACTTTACATGGCCACTCGAGCGGCCCCGAGCCACTCTCCCCCGCCGCTGCCGGGGTCCAAAGCCCCGGAGCCCTCTATCTCCCTCCTGGGGGAGCAGCCCCCTTGCCCGCCCGGTGCCTGTACTCACCAGCTCCAGGAACTGGAAGCCGACCACCACCCCCTCCTTCCCAGGCTTGCCGCCATTACAGTGGCAAGCCTGGGAGGGAGGAGGAATGCCAAGTGCTTGGGGAAGAGGCGGGGCCAGGGTGGGGATTTGGGGAGGGAGCCAATGGGGATGGAGGGGGCGGAGTCGGGGTGGGGGTAGAGCGAGAGCCCTTCCAGGAGGGCAAAATTGCTTGTTTGTCCAGTGTCCGGACTGCACGTCGATCGGGACGCAGGACAAACAAGCAAATATCGGCACAGTCCCGATAAAATCGGGATGTCTGGTCACCCTATTTCCGTGTCTCTCCCCTGAAGCTCCATGCTGCCTGCCTGCATTAACTGCCACTGCAGGGTCCTAGTGCCCCCTCCACAACTGCCAGGGCAGGCTGCCCTTCCCCCTCAGACCCTTTCATTTTCCGGTGGGACCCTCCACCAGTACAGCCGCCCCACCTGCCCGCAGTCACCATTCTTGCCCCACGCTGGGCAAGGGGCAGCCCCATCCCCCACCCCCAGTGAGGCTACAGTGAGGGGCAGCAGCAGGGGAGGAGGCGCACATATGATGGCAGTCCCCCCGGCATGGCACCCACCACAGGGGAAGCGAGGGAGATTCCTGGACCTGAGAGGGGCCCTAGGAGCACGTGCAGTGACAGTGGGGGGTGATTGTGCTGCCGGGGGGGAGAAGGAGGTCCCTACCCCAGAGCTCGCTGCTGCTGGCAGTGAGAGGGCTGGGGGGAGTCCTCCTCTCTGGCTCCAGTCCCAGGGCAGCCTGCCTGCACCCCAAACTCATCCCCAGCCCTGCTCCACCCCAGAGCCCACACCCCCAGCCAGAGCCCTCATCCCCCTGCACCCCAACCCTCTGTCCTAGCCCTGAGCCTCTCCAATACCACAAACCCCTCATCTCCAGCCCCAGCCAGACCCCTGATTCCCATGCACCCTAACCCTCTGCCTCAGCCCTGAGTCCCCTCCCACACCCCAAACCCCTCATCTCCAGCCACACCCCAAATCCACCCCCAGCCTCACCCCTGCACCCCCTCCCTCTGCATTCCCTCCCATCCCCAGACTCCCTCCCAGAGCCTTCACCCTGCACCCCTCCTGCACCCCAGTCTCCTGCCCCAGCCCAGGGCCTGCACCCCAGACCTCCTCCCCCACCCAAACTCCCTCCCAGAGCCTTGGGCAGGTGGGGGGTGGAGTTGGGGGGGGGCAGAGTTTGGGCCCACCACCAAAATTTCTACAAACCTGCCACCCCTGCCGGCAAGAGCTGGTGCGCCATACCGGGGTGGAGCGGCTTCCTGAGGCAGCAATTTAAGGGCTGGAGCCCAGGGCCCTTTAAATTGCCGCCAGAGCCCCGCTGCCAGAGCCCTGGGGTAGCAGCGGCGGGGCTCGGGTGGTGATTTAAAGGGCCCAGGGCTCCTGCACCGCTACCGCCCCGGGTCCTTTAAATCCGCCGCTGGAGCCCCACTGCCGCTACCCCAGGGCTCCGGGGACAATTTAAAGGGCCCGGGCCCTTTAAATAGCCCCCGGAGCTGCCGGAGCCCTGGGGTAGCGGTGGCAGGGCTCTGGTGGCTATTGAAAGGGTTCAGGGCTCCCGCTGCCTCTACCACCCTGGGCCCTTTAAATAGCCACTGGAGACCTGCCGCTGCTACCTCAGGGCTCCAGCAGCAGGGTTCCGGAGACGATTTAAAGGGCCCTGGAGGATAGCGGCAGCCGGAGCCCCGGGCCCTGTTGCTGGAGCCCCCGGGCTCTGTCGGCAATTTAAAGGGCCCGCAGCTCCGCTGCGGTAGCAGCAGCTAGAGCCCCAGGCCCTTTAAATCGCCCCCTTTAAATCACCCCCGAACCCCAGGGCTCCCAGACACCTCTGCAGCTTGGTGCTCTGGGGGTGATTTAAAGGGCTTGGGGCTCCCAGCTACTGCTACCACAGCCCTAGCCTGATTTAAAGGGCCTGGGGATTTAAAGGCCCTGCCTCTTCCGGTGGAGGCCACGCCCCTCCTCAGGACTCCGGAGTACCGGCAAGTCCTTTAAGTTACTTTCAACCTTGGGTATTGGTTCATGTAAGTCAGTGCTGAACAAATGCCCATGACTGTAAAATGTGCTGTCCAGTCATTTCCTAGGTGCAGGATAAAGAGGTGTCATCTTTACCTTCTAATTATATCCCCAAAGTTCATTGTTTGTACCATGAGTCCTGATAACCCCTGTAGCTTACTTTCCAGTGTGCTGCCTTCCTGCTGACGTCACATCCCTCCCTTCCCCCCAACTTGGTATGTCAATGACTTCCCATTGCATTAACCTACAATCCTTAACTTACATGTGCACCCACAGAGAGAGGTGAATAAACATTCTTTGTCTGGCAGAAAACTGTTAACTCTTCATGCCTTACATTGAGAGACCAAAGAAGTGTAGTTTATCCAAGAGAAAGTGAGGCAGTGACATGATCAGTCTATAAGTACTGAGATGGCGAAGAGATTTCTGACAGCAGACAGCACTTTAGTTTAACATAATGAGAACCCATGGCTCGAAGCAGAAGTTAGACAAATTCAAAGAAGAAATAAGACACATTGTAACAGTGAAAGGAATTAACCACTGGAACAACTTTCCAACAGTTGTGGTGGATTCTCCATTGCTGTGGCCCCCTGCCCAGAGGCTGGGAGGTACCCCTGACCGCGGGGCTAGGAGCTGGGGGCAGGGTTCCCCATGGCCTGCACCAACTGGGAACTGTGGGTCCCCCACCATCTGCTGGGGCTGGGATCTGTGGGGTCCCTGCTGGCGGCAGCAACTGGGGAACTCTGAGACTCCCCCGCTGCCCGCAGAGGCTGGGGTTGGTCTGGAGCTGGGGAGGTCCAGGGATCCCCCCCCACCCTGCAGGGCTGGGAGCTGGGTTGGCTCCCCTGCTGCTGCAGCAGCTGGACTGCTGAGAGGCCCCAATGTCACAGAGGTCACGGAAAGTCACGGAATCCGTGACTTCCACGACCTCCATAACATACTCCTAGCCTTAATTATATACCACCAAATCCAGAAGAGGAAGTGGATGAGTCATTTTACAAGCAGGTAACAAGATTAGCTAACACACATAAGCTAGTATGGGGATTTTAACTTCCTTGATATCTGTTGTAAGACTATTGTAGCAAAACATAGTACGTTCTGCAAATTCTTACTGTGTGTAGGGGACAGCTTTATGATTCAGAATGTTGAAGAAACAACTGGGAATCGTCCATTTTGAATCTGGTTTTGATGAACAGGGATGAATGAATTGCAAACATAAAAGTGGTTGGGAGGAAGTGATCACGATCGGATAGAATTCAAGATCCTATGGAAAGGAGAACATGAGAAAACAAGGACACTGCACTTCAAAAAAGTGGATTTCAGCTGACTCAGAGAAAAAGACCAATTAGGAAGAAAAGGAGTTGAAGGGGGCTGGCAATTCTTAAAAAATGTAATACTAGTGGCTCAACATCAAGCTATTCTGACACAGAGGAAAGATAAGAGCCACAGGAAGCCAATGTGGCTGCACAAGGCGTTTTTCAGCTATCTAAAAACCAAAAGGGATACATACAGGATATGGCAGGAGGGGCATGTCACCAAGGAAGTATACATAGGAATAGCATGAGCATGTAGGGACAAAATCAAGAAAGCCAAGGTGAAGAATGAGTTACAGCTGGCAAAAAAATGTTAGAGACAACAGGAAGAGGTTCTTCAAATATGTCAGACAATAAAGAAAGATCAGGGACAGTGTTGGTCCGCTGCTCAATGGAGAACTTGAGCTGATAAAAGAAGATGATAGGAAGGCAGAGCTGCTCAATGCCTAATTTGCTTCAGTTGTTTCTCAAAAAATAACATGTGACTGGATGACTAGCAAAGTTGCCATAGACCAGTGGTTCCCAAACTTTAACAACCTGTGAACCCCTTTCACTAAAATGTCAAGTCTCGTGAACCCCCTCCTAAAAATGAATATTTCCAGGGATTTTCTCTTTCACCTGAGTATAAATTATAAAAGCAGTGATCTTGGAAATCTAAAATTTGTTTTTATGACATGCTTATTACACACTATTATTAATTATTATTTATCATTACAGTATTTTTATTACATTATGAAAACGGCAACACTCTTCCAAGATCTCACTTTCGTAGCTTGTATCACTTTGTATAAGCCTGTTATAAGACAAGGCTCCTATGTTTCATCAAGGAGTATCAGATGTGAAAGAGCATGAACGTATTTAAGGAGCCAACTCAAAGAGTTTCTCCTACGCAAGCATTCAGGTCTTGAGCCGTCCAGGCAAACAATGCACGTTACAACAAAGCTTAAACTTGTTCTTCGTAATCAATTTAAATACAATACGAGCTGCCTATTTAATTTTAGAAACAACAAAAAATATCCATCTCCCTTTCCATTTCTTATGAGTCTTGAAGTTTAAATCTCCTCAGTGTGATACATATGTTTGCTTTGATCTGCTTAGCTCTTGGAAGTCCAGAGGCTTTGGGCTGCTGGCCCTTATGCTGCCCGGAGTCCCTAGGGACAGCTCTGTCCACCATTAGGGAATTTTTTCCCGAGAACCCCCTGTAACATTTAATGAACCCCCAGGGGTTCACGAACCCCAGTTTGGGAACCACTGCCATAGACAATAAAGGGGAAGGGATGCAGATCAAGATAAGTAAAGAACACGTCAGAGATCTTCTTACCAATTTGAATTCATTCAAATGAGCAGGGCCGGATGCTAATCACCCGAGGGTACTGAAGGAATTAGTTGAAGTCTCTGAGCCACTGGCAATAATATTTACAAACTCCTGGATAACAGGAGAGGTCCCGGAAGACTGGAGAAGGACTAACGTAGTGCCAGCCTTTAAAAAGGGGAAAAAAGACGTGCCAGGAAACTAGAGATGGGTCAGCCTGACCTCAATCCCTGGGAAACTACTAGAGCAATGTATGAAACATTCAGTTTGCAAATACCTGGAGGATGAAGGGGTGATCACTACCAGCCAGCAGGATTTACCAAGAACAAATAATGCCAAACCAGCTTATGTCCTCCTTTGACAGGGTAACTGATTTAGTGGATAGGGGGAATGCGGTGGACATAATATACCTGGACTTTAGCAAGGCTTTTGACACAGTCCCATGTGGAGAAATGCAGGTTCAACAGAACTACTATTAAGTGGATTCATAATTGGTTAAACAACCGCAAACAAAGAGTAACTATCAATGGAATGATGTCGGATTGGAGGGAGGTCTCAAGTGGGGTTCCCCAGGGATCGATTCTGGGCCCAGTGTTGTTTAACATCTTTATTAATGACCTGGATATAGGAATAGGGAGCATCCTGATCAAATTTGCAGATGACACAAAGCTGGGGGGGGAAGGATTGCCAATACACCTCTACCCCGATATAATGCTGTCCTCAGGAGCCAAGAACTCTTACCGCGTTATAGGTGAAACTGCGTTATATCGAACTTGCTTTGATCCGCCAGAGTGCGCAGCCCTGCTCCCCCGGAGCACTGCTTTACTGCGTTATATCCAAATTCGTGTTATATCGGGTTGCGTTATATCGGGGTAAAGGTGTACTTTGGAGGATAGAGCTAAAATTCAGAGGAATCTTGGTAAATTGGAGAACTGGGCTGTCGACAACAAAATGAAATTCAACAAAAACAAATGTAAGGTGATACACTTAAGGAAGAAAAATCAAATGCACAAATACAGAATGGGGGAAAGCTGGCTTGGCAGCAGCACTGCTGAGAAGGCTCTGGGAGTAGTGGTGGATCACAATCTCAACATGAGTCAGCAATGTGAAGCTGTTGCAAAAAAAGCAAATGCAATTTTAGATTGCGTTAACAGAGACGTAACATGCAAATCACGGGAGGTGACTGTATCGCTCTACATGATGCTGTTTAGGCCTCAGCTGGAGTACGGTGTCCAGTTTTGGTCACCAATATATAGAAAAGATGTAAAGCAACTGGAAAGGATCCAGAGGCAAGCAACAAAGATGATCAAAGGGATGGAATGCAAGCCATATGAGCAAAGGCTGAAGGAACTGGCTATGTTTAGTTTGGAAAAGAGGAGATTAAGGGGGGACATGACAGTAATTTTCAGATACTTGAAAGGCTGCCATAAAGATGGAGAAGAATTGTTCTCTTGCCACCGAGGGCAGGACAAGAGGCAATGGGTTCAAATTACAGCACAGCAGATTTAGATTCAGAGTGGTAGCCGTGTTAGTCTGAATCTGTAAAAAGCAACAGAGGGTTCTGTGGCATCTTTAAGACTAACAGAAGTATTGGGAGCATAAGCTTTCGTGGGTAAGAACCTCACTTGCCTTGCATCTGAAGAAGTGAGGTTCTTACCCACGAAAGCTTATGCACCCAATACTTCTGTTAGTCTTAAAGGTGCCACAGGACCCTCTGTTGCTTTTTACAGATTTAGATTAAATCTCAGGAAAAACTTCCTATCTATAAGAGCATCAGGAAAATGGAACAGACTGACAAGGGAGGTTGTGGAAGCTCTTTCACTGGAGGTTTTCAAAAGGAGGATGGACAGCCATCTGTCTTGAATGGTTTAGACCAGAGGTAGGCAACCTATGGCACCCATGCCATATGCGGCACGCAAGCTGATTTTCAGTGGCACTCACACTGCCCGGGTCCTGGCCACTGGTCGGGAGGGGCTCTGCATTTTAATTTAATTTTAAATGAAGCTTCTTAAACATTTTAAAAACCTTATTTATTTTACATACAACAATAGTTTAGTTATATATTATAGACTTATAGAAAGAGACCTTCTAAAAATGTTAAAATGTATTACTGGCAGGCGAAACCTTAAATTAGAGTGAATAAATGAAGACTCGGCACACCATTTCTGAAAGGTTGCTGACCCCTGGTTTAGACACAACAAATTCTGCATCGTGGCAGGGGGTTAAGAGATGATCCTTGCAGTCACTTCTAACCCTATGGTTCTAAGATCTATGAATCTATTACATTTTTTGCTTATATAAAATGTTGCTTTTAATTCCACATTTTTTGTGAAATTATCTAATTATACTCAATAGCAATAGCATGAATATTCAATTTCAAATATAAAAATGAGAATAGTGCTAAAGTTTCTTTGGGAAAAAAACAAAACGATGAAGTGAAATTCTAAATAGCTTCCTTTTCCATCAAAGCACTATTTTCCAACTGCATTTGCCAAAAATTATTTTCTCCACGGCTTCTGCCGAAGCATGATTTCCAGAGCAGATCAAAAAAGTTTCACTGGAACAGGTTTCTGTTGGAAAATGCAGTTCTTCTTCGAGTGCTTGCTCATATCCATTCCATTAGGTGTGTGCGCACCGCGTGCACGATCGTCGGAAGATTTTCTACCCTAGCAACACCGGCGGGTCGGCTGTGGAGCCCCCTAGAGTGGCGCCTTCATGGCGCTGAATATATACCCCAGCCGACCCGGCGCCCCCTCAGTTCCTTCTTACCGCCCCTGACGGTCGTTGGAACTGTGGAGCGCGGCATAGCTGTCCTCCACTCTCCCTAGCTTAGTTAGTTATTCGCAGTTGTAGTTATAGTTATAGTTCTAGTGTTTATAGTTAAATAGTTAAGTAGTTTTCAAGTTGTTCTAGTTGTTATAGTAGTCCAGGGGACTAAGGGGGTCGTCTCCCCCTTTCTCCCCCGGCCGCGGGCCCGGGCTCATGCCCAACGCTCCCGGCTTCAAGCAGTGCGCCTCCTGCGCTAAGCCTATGCCCACGAGCGACCCGCACGACTCCTGTCTGAAGTGCCTGGGAGAGTCCCATCAAACAGATAAGTGCAAGATCTGTAAGGCCTTCAGACCAAGGACCAAGAAAGAGCGGGACTTTCGGCTCCGGCAACTCCTGATGGAGGCGGCACTTAGTCCGGACACTCCCTCTACAAGCCAAGCCCCGGCACCTAGTGCCTCGGTGCGCAGTGCCCCGGCAGCACCGGCAATGCCGACCACGCGAGTGGTGTCGGACAAGCCTCCCCGGCACCGGACCTCGTCGGCACCGCAGCAAGTACCTCGACGCCGGTCGTTATCCCCGGGGCATAAAAAAGCCCATAAGACGGGGGCCTCCGTGCCGAAGACGCCGGCTCCCCCAGTGCCGGGGGTAGAGCCGAGTCCGCCGGTGGAGCACCGGAAACAGGTGCCTCCAGCACTGTCGACTCCGGCGCCGAGGCCGTTGAGTCTGGTGCAGATAGCGTCTCCACCGAGACCGGCGGTGATACAACTCCCGTCGACTCCAGAGACCTTCGCGGCGGCGAGAGACTTGATAGCTCTCACAGAGCCGGCACCGCCTCAACCACCGGCACCGACGGCACCGTTGACTCGCCCGGTCCAGTCAAGGGGGAAACCTGCCTTGATGCGCCCTCCATCGCAAGGGCTGGAACCTCGGCACCGGTCCAGGTCCCGAAGCAGGTCCCCACGCCGCTCGCAGTCCCGGCGCCGAATATCACCTCGGCACCGGTCGTACTCGCGGCCAAGATCTTCGTCGCGGCACCGCTCTACGTCTCGGCACCGCTATGATCGTCGGCACCGATCAACGTCGAGACGTAGTTCTCGGCACCGCTACGGTCGACGCTCGACGTCGAGAGGCCGCTCCCGGCACCGGGCATACTCCAGGTCCTCGTCGAGGTCCAGATCCGGCTCCCGGCACCGACGAGGTCATCGGCACCGATCGCGGTCCCGGCACCGTTCGCCGGCACCGCGTAGAGATAGATCATCTCCGGACCGGCACCGTGCGGCACCGCAGCCCACGGGAATCGTTTCGTCTCTCTCGGCACCGCCATGGCCATCAAGATCGGTGTCTCGCTCCTCGGAAGACCTGTCGAGATCGGCATACCCCCCTCAAGGGCAAGCCGAGGAACGGGACTTGGGCCATTGGCAGGAGATGACAGAGGACCACTCTCATGGCCCATCTCACTGGTCGTTTTGGACCCCGTGGGCGTACCACCAGGAGCAAGGGGCTCCAATACCCTCGACCTCTCGCTCGGGTCACTCAGTTAGAAGGGCCCCAGAGTCCACCATCTCTCGGCCTCCGCCAGGGGGCATGGAGGCTTCCGTGTCCACGCCACCCGACGCCATGGACCCAAGCACAGGTGATGCTCCGGCCCAGGAGCAGGGGGACCAGGACCCTCCCTTGGATCCTGTACCACCGGAGGCATCTTCCTCTTCCTCTCCGGATGAGGCAGTGGCGGGCACATCATGTACAGGTCCCCCTCCGATAGATCTTCGGGCTCACCAGGATCTCCTGCGTAGGATGGCCCGTAATATGGACCTGCAGGCGGAGGAGATAGTGGAGGTGCAGGACCCTATCGTGAACATCCTCGGAGCGGATGCCCCATCGAGGGTGGCGTTACCCCTGATCCGCACGATACAGGCCAATGCAGATACGATATGGCAAACTCCTGCCTCTATCCCACCCACAGCGAGAGGGGTGGAAAGGAAATACTTTGTCCCGTCTAAAGACTACGGGTACTTGTATACCCACCCCCAACCGTGTTCACTGGTGGTGGCATCAGTGAACGCAAGAGAGCGCCACGGTCAGCAGGCTGCAGCGCCTAAATCAAAGGAGGCTAAGCGACTCGATTTGTTTGGCCGTAAAGTTTACTCAGCCGGAGGGCTGCAACTTAGAGCGGCGAACCAGCAGGCGCTCCTGAGCCGCTACAACTTTAACTCCTGGAACTCTATGGGGAAGTTTAAGGAGTTGATTCCCCAAGAGTCCAGGGAGGAGTTTGGAGCCATGGTAGAGGAGGGTAAGAAGGTGGCTCGGACCTCCTTGCAGGCCTCCTTGGACATAGCGGACTCGGCTGCGAGGACCCTGGCTTCGGGTATCGCTATGCGGAGGATCTCCTGGCTTCAGGTTTCGGGTTTGCCTCCGGAGCTGCAGCAAACCCTACAGGATCTGCCCTTTGAGGGACATGGATTGTTCTCGGACAAGACGGACTCTCGCCTGCAGAGCCTCAAGGACTCGAGAACGATCATGCGCTCCCTGGGGATGCATGTTGCGGGCCCTCAGCGCAGACCATTTAGGCCGCAGCCTCAACGCTTCTCCCCCCCCCCCCCCCGCCTCGTCAGAGACAGGACTCGGCCCGGAGACGAGGGCGAGGTGGTAGAAGAAGGTGGACCGGCCCTCAACCCGGCCAGAACCAGGGGCCACCTAGACCACCTTCAGGCCCCAGGCAGAACTTTTGAAGGTGCGGTCGAGGACGGCGCCCCAGTCATCCCCCAGGATCCAGCCCCCTCCTTCCGGGATCGCCTCTCCCACTTCCACCGTGCTTGGTCCCTTATAACTTCGGACCGTTGGGTCCTCCGCACGGTGATGAGGGGATACGCTATCCACTTTTCTTCTATCCCCCCCTCCCACTCCCTTTCCCCGTCCCTCTTCAGGGACCCTTCTCACGAGCAACTTCTTATACAGGAGGTTTCTACGCTCCTGGCCATGGGGGCCATAGAGGAGGTTCCGATAGAGTTAAGGGGCAGGGGATTTTATTCCCGTTACTTCCTGATCCCCAAGTCCAAAGGAGGTCTACGGCCCATCTTGGACTTGCGCGGACTCAACAAATTCGTAGTAAAGTTGAAGTTCCGCATGGTCTCTTTGGGGGCCATTATCCCTTCCCTCGATCCTGGAGACTGGTTCGCCGCCCTCGACATGAAAGACGCATACTTTCACATCTCAATTTACCCACCTCACAGACGCTTCCTGCGATTCGTGGTAAACACGGTGCACTACCAATTTGCAGTCCTTCCCTTCGGCCTATCCTCGGCCCCAAGAGTGTTTACGAAATGTATGGCTGTCGTGGCAGCGTACCTTCGTCGACAAGGGATACAGGTGTTCCCGTACTTAGACGACTGGCTGGTACGCGGTCGCACCAAGGAGCAAGTTCAAGCTCACGTCCATATAATAGTGCATATATTCAACGAGTTGGGCATCCTACTCAACAAGGACAAATCCACTCTAGAACCTACCCAGAGAATAGAATTCATCGGCGCAGTTCTAGACTCCAGACGTGCACAAGCCATCCTGCCAGACAACCGCTTTGGCACCATCAAGAACCTCATTCAAGGGCTCAAGGCCTTCCCAACTACCACGGTGAGGTCGTGCCTCACCCTGCTGGGTCACATGGCTTCCTGCACGTACGTGACCAGGCATGCCAGACTTCGGCTTCGCCCACTTCAAACCTGGGTGTCATCAATATACCGCCCACATCGGGACAGCCTGAACATGGTGGTCACGGTCCCGAACTCGGTCCTGACCTCCCTCACCTGGTGGCTAGATCACAATGTGGTCTGCGAGGGGATGCCTTTTCACACCCCACAACCCTCTCTGCACCTGGTCACAGACGCTTCATCTCTGGGTTGGGGCGCCCATCTCAACGAACACCATACCCAGGGCCTGTGGACTGCACCCCAGTTAGCCCTGCATATCAATGTTCGGGAACTGATGGCGGTACGCCTGGCGTGCCAAGCATTTCTCAATCTCCTACGTGGCCGTTGT
>NC_048305.1:41309854-41353149 GCF_013100865.1 Trachemys scripta elegans | reverse complement strand
GTCTATCCGTCCGGACATCATACATTCCATCTTCCAGAGGTGGGGGTTTCCCCAGATAGACCTGTTTGCATCTCGAGACAACAGGAAGTGCCACGTGTTCTGCTCCCTACAAGGTCGAGCTCCGGGCTCCCTCTCGGATGCGTTTCTCCTTCCCTGGAAAGACCACCTGTTTTATGCCTTCCCTCCGTTTCCTCTGGTCCACAAGGTACTGCTCAAATTGCGCAGAGACCAGGCACAGGTAATTCTGATCGCTCCAGCGTGGCCGAGACAACATTGGTACACCACACTGTTGGAACTCTCGGTTCAGACACCGATCCCGCTTCCATTATGTCCGGATCTCATCTCTCAGGACCACGGCCGGCTGCGTCACCCCGACCTGCAATCACTCCACCTCACGGCGTGGCTGCTCCATGGTTCACCCAGGCAGAGCAGCAATGCTCGCACTCTGTCCAACAGATTCTGCTGAGCAGTAGGAAGCCCTCAACACGCACCACGTACCTGGCCAAGTGGAAGCGGTTCTCCTGTTGGTGCGAACAACAAGCCACGTCCCCGTTGCAGGCACCCATTCCTCTCATTTTGGAATATCTCCTCTCCCTAAAACAGCAGGGGTTGGCGATATCTTCAATTAGAGTTCACCTGGCCGCTATATCAGCCTTTCACCCAGGGGAACTCGCGTCCTCGGTATTCTCTAACCCGATGGTCGTTAGATTCCTCAAGGGCTTAGACCGGATGTACCCACAACAACGTCAGCCCGTCCCGACGTGGGACCTCAACCTGGTTCTCTCCAAGCTCACAGGTCCTCCATTCGAGCCACTAGCCACCTGTTCACTTCTGTACCTATCCTGGAAGACAGCCTTCCTCGTAGCCATCACCTCAGCAAGGCGCGTTTCTGAACTCAGGGCGCTTACCTCTGAGCCCCCTTACACAGTTTTTCACAAGGATAAAGTGCAGCTTCGTCCACATCCTGCCTTTCTCCCTAAGGTGGTTTCTCCTTTTCATATCAACCAGGATATATTTCTCCCGGTCTTTTATCCCAAACCACATGCCACTCGCCAGGATCAACGTTTGCATTCCCTGGACGTACGAAGGGCCCTGGCCTTCTATATTGACCGCACAAAGCACTTTAGAAAGACGACGCAACTCTTCGTTGCAGTGGCCGACCGAATGAAAGGCTCACCGGTCTCCTCACAACGCCTGTCCTCCTGGATTACGTCTTGCATCCGGACTTGCTATGACCTGGCAGGTGTCTCAGCACCGCACCTCACCGCTCACTCCACGAGGGCCCAAGCCTCCTCGACTGCTTTCCTGGCACATGTTCCGATACAGGACATTTGTAGAGCGGCGGTTTGGTCATCAGTCCACACGTTTACAGCTCACTATGCACTAGTGCAGCAGTCCAGGGACGATGCTGCATTCGGGTCAGCGGTTTTGCACACAGCAATGTCTCACTCCGACCCCACCACCTAAGTTGGGCTTGGGAGTCACCTAATGGAATGGATATGAGCAAGCACTCGAAGAAGAAAAGACGGTTACTCACCGTTGTAACTGTTGTTCTTCGAGATGTGTTGCTCATATCCATTCCAAACCCGCCCCCCGTCCCCACTGTCGGAGTAGCCGGCAAGAAGGAACTGAGGGGGCGCCGGGTCGGCTGGGGTATATATTCAGCGCCATGAAGGCGCCACTCTAGGGGGCTCCACAGCCGACCCGCCAGTGTTGCTAGGGTAGAAAATCTTCCGACGATCGTGCACGCGGCGCGCACACACCTAATGGAATGGATATGAGCAACACATCTCGAAGAACAACAGTTACAACGGTGAGTAACCGTCTTTTTTGTCAAAATCAAAATGTTTTGAGGGAATGTGTCAATTCTGATGAAATTTTTGATTGAAAATTTTCAAAATGATTCAAACTCAAAAGGAGACGTTTTGTTTAATTTCCTCGTTTCATTTCATTGCAACTTCCTTGTTCTGTTTAATTTTTTTATATTATCACAATGAAATGTTTCAATAAGGTTCTTTTGAATATGTCAGAATATGCCAAAATTTTGACTATTTGTCCTGATTCAGGATGAAAACACATTTTGGAATTTCCCAAGGGACAGAAATTCCAATGAGCTCTCAAGATTTGTCTGTGTTTCTGTCAACATCGGTAGTGGGGGCCTTGGTGGGGCTTGTCCTGATCTGACACAGAGCAGCCCTGTGGTTGCTGAAAACTAGAAAACGTCCCTTCAGACCAGCCTGAGGTAGAGCAATTCCAGTGACCTCACTTGGAAGGCAGACTCGCATTCCTTTCACTTTATGCCTAGAGTAACTATTCTAACAGTTATGACCATGTCTAATGTTGATGTTGCTCCAAAGAGTGTGTGGGACACATTTAGGATGGGAATGATTCCCTCTTTGAGATTCCTGGGAACTGTGTGCTGCTTACATGTCCTGCAATGGGATTTGAGCTTAGTGACTCCGCACACATCATCCCCTGTGCACTACCGGGCCTGGATCCCCTCTCCACATGGCCTCCCTTTGTAGTCTCTCTGCATTGCACAGCCCTAGCACCAGGACATCTGTGCCAATGCCAGAACAGAGCCCAGGAGATGGATTTTATTTCAAACGTGTTTAATTCATGTTGTAAAAGCTGAGACGAACGTACTAGGCACGTGGTGTCTGTGGAACCATTTTGCTTCAGCAGAACAAAGCTATGTAGCAGTTCAGTAGAGTTACTGACAGTCGATGCTATATGAAAGTGTATAGCTCCCACAAGGCCTTGTCAAAACTAGCAAAAGAGTTCATTTGTGCTCAGGAAGCACAGAAATCACACACCTCATGCAAACTCAGCCTGGGCCCTTCCAGTCAAGCTGGGTTCTTTCCATTTCCAAATTATCACTAGTTCTTCAGACTAAATTATGGCCGCGGGGACAGCTGTGAATCCCGTTGTTTTCAGGGAGGGTGATGCGGTTATGATTGATTGGATCTGAGTAAACAGTTCTGTTGCTGGTTCTGGCTCACTCAGCCTTGGTTGTATTGGCACTGACAGGAGTGAAAGGCAGTAAAGATTTATTTTGGTCATCAGACAGAATGTAACACTCTTGGGGAGCAGATTTGCAGAATGAGGTGGCCCCGTTGCGTCACATCCAGTTTCCAGAAGAGGACTATGCTGCTGCCATATGTGGTGCTGCCTTGGCTTCGGTCTGTGCCCACCATTTCTTACTCCACTTTACAATTTGTGGGTCATATTAGCTCCGTGGCTGCATTCTGAGGATCAAGTAGCAGCAGTGGTTGACTTGTCAGAAGGTTGTATGGCCTTTTCTTGCAGATGCAGCTACTGTCATCCATGCTTTTGCTTAGAGCACTCTACCAGGTCCTTGTTTTTCTGGGCATAGGGAGTGCCCTGGGTGAGTGCATAGGGGCTTGTAGTGTAATAAAACAAAATAAATCAGTAACTGTTTGCCAGGTATTATTATTGTTAGGACCTAGAGCTGGCAAAACAGCCATGGGAATTATTAGTACTGAAAATAACTGCTAACAGAATTTTCAAGGGTTCCTATCTATAAGAGCAGCAGGAAAATGGAACAGACTGCCAAAGGAGGTTGTGGAAGCTCTTTCACTGGAGGTTTTCAAAAGGAGGACGGACAGCCATCTGTCTTGGATGGTTTAGACCAGGGTAGGCAACCAGAATTTTTAAGGGTCTGATTTGGTTCAGTTTGAGGGTAAGAATGAGTTGCTCTGATTTGACCCCCAAGGAAGTCCCAGGTTCAGGAAACAGAGAACCAGATGGCAAAGGTAAACACTACCCATTGCCCCCCTCTAGGTTCATCTCTGTGAAGTGGAGGGAATGGAAAAGTTCATGGACAAAGATTTTGCTTTGGATGTCAGCTCCAACCAACCTGTCCTGGTGGCTGTGAAAATGCTGCGAGCAGATGCCAACAAGAATGCCAGGTATTGGGGTCATGTGGAGTTTGATGACTCAGTATGTACTGTGAGCTTGAGCCTCACTCAGAAAAATACACACGGGCCCTGGGTAACAGGAGACTAAGTCCCATTTTCAAAAGCAACTCAAGTCTGCTGTGTTCCCTAGACCCTTTTGAAATGTCATCCTTACACGGTTTAGCAAGGGACACAATGGAGGCAGCAAGGGCTTTGCTCTGAGCATTCCCCTTGCATGGCACAGGGCATTCTGGTGACGCCAAAGACTTACACCGTATGGAACGATATTTCTTTTTTAAAACTCTAGGGAATTCCATTCGAAAGCAGCATTTTGAGAACTCACTGAGGAGTCAGGAAATGCCGGAGATGGGGTTGCATGTGGCCCCCTTGTGGGTGGGTGTAACTCTGTAGCCTTTCATCACATGGTTATGAGGAGTCCGGTGGCACCTTAAAGACTAACAGATTTATTTGGGCATAAACTTTCATGGGTAAAAAACCCCACTTCTTCAGATGCATGGAGTAAAAAGTACAGATGCAGGCATAAATATACTGACACATGAGGAGAAGTGAGTTACCTTACAAGTGGAGAACCAGTGTTGACAAGGCCAATTCAGTCAGGATGGATGTGGTCCACTCCCAATAATTGAGGACGAGGTGGAAAATTGCTTTTGTAGTGAGCCAGCCACTCCCAGTCCCTGTTCAAGCCCAAATTAATGGTGTTAAATTTGCAACTGAATTGTAGCTCTGCAGTTTCTCTTTGAAGTCTGTTCTTGAAGTTTTTTTTATTGACATATGGCTACTTTTAAAGCTGTTATTGAATGTCCAGAAAGATTGAATTGTTATTCTACTGGCTTTTGTATGTTACCATTCCTGAAGTCTGATTTGTGTACATTTATTCTTTTAAGTAAGTCACCTGTAGTAGGTGACTTCTGGGTACCCATCTCGCTCTGTCAATCTGTTTCCTCACTTCCCCAGGTGGGTACAGTAGCATAGCTGGGGGGGAGAAGGGGAAGTGGCCACTCCCACTGAGCACATTCCCCAAAAGTGGCACCTTTTTAATTTTTACACTCACTCGGGAGCACTTCCCAGCAGGGGCGGCACGTCCGGGTCTTCGGCGGCGGATGCTTCAGTCGCTCTGGGTCTTCGGTGGCAATTCGGCGGCAGGTTTTTCAGACTTCATCGGCAAGACTTGGGTTTTTCTTTTTTTTTCCTTCGCTGCTTCACAGTGGGTGGTGCCTTTTTTTATTTGTTCGCTCCCCCTGCTGTTAGAACCTGGCTACGCCACTGGGTGGGTATTGTAATTTTATGAATGCTTGATAAAGATCTTGTAAGTGTTTGTCTCTGTCTGAGGGATTGGAACAAATGCGGTTGTATCTTAGGGCTTGGCTGTAGACAATGGACCGTGTGATGAGTCCTGGATGGAAACTGGAGGCATGTAGGTAAGTATAGCGGTCAGTAGGGTACTTTATGTGACCATCACTTATTTGCACTGTAGTGTCCAGGAAGTGGATCTCTTGTGTGGACTGGTCCAGGCTGAGGTTGATGGTGGGACGGAAATTGTTGAAATCCAGGTGGAATTCTTCAAGGGCCTCCTTCCTATAGGTCCATATGAGGAAGATGTCATCAATGTAGCGCAAGTAGAGGAGGGGCACTAGGGGACGAGAGCTGAGGAAGCGTTGTTCTAAGTCAGACATTAAAATGTTGGCATACTATGGGGCCATGTGGGTACCCATAGCAGTGCCACTGACTTGAAGGTGAGGAAACAGATTGACAGAGCGAGACGGGAACCCAGAACTCACCTACTACAGAACAAGCCCAACAAGGAAAATAACAGAACACCACTGGCCATTATGTACAGCCCCCAGCTAAAACCTCTCCAGCACATCATCAACGATCTACAACCTATCCTGGAAAACGATCCCTCACTCTCACAGACCTTGGGAGGTAGGCCAGTCCTCGCTTACAGATAGCCCCCCCAACCTGAAGCAAATACTCACCAGCAACTACACACCACACCACAGAAACACTAACCCAAGAACCAATCCCTGTAAGAAACCCCGTTGCTAACTCTATCCCCATATCTACTCTAGTGACACCATCAGAGGACCCAACCTCATGAGCCACACCATCAGGGTCTCATTCACCTGCACATCTACTAATGCAATATATGCCATCATGTGCCAGCAATGCCCCTCTGCCATGTACTTTGGCCAAACTGGACAGCCTCTATGTAAAAGAATAAATGGACATAAATCAGGCATCAGGAATGGTAACATACAAAAGCCAGTAGGAGAACAGTTCAATCTCTCTGGACATTCAATAACAGATTTAAAAGTAGCCATCCTTCAACGAAAAAACTTCAAGAACAGACTTCAAAGAGAAACTGCAGAGCTACAATTCATTTGCAAATTTAACACCATTAATTTGGGCTTGAATAGGGACTGGGAGTGGCTGGCTCACTACAAAAGCAATTTTCCCTCTCTTGTTATTGACACCTCGTCCTCAATTATTGGGAGTGGACCACATCCACCTTGACTGAATTGTCCTTGTCAACACTGGTTCTCCACTTGTAAGGTAATTCACTTTTCCTCATGTGTCAGTATATTTATACCTGCATCTGTAATTTTCACTCCATGCATCTGAAGAAGTGGGGGTTTTTACCCATGAAAGCTTATGCCCAAATAAATCTGTTAGTCTTTAAGGTGTCACCGGAATCCTCATTTTTGTGGAGACAGACTAACATGGCTACCTCTCTGATGCTCATAACCATGTAATCAAGTATCAGTCATTCCTGTTACATCTGCTCCTGAGTATCTGCACCCAGCGCCTGACTCTGGTCCCCATCTCTGCTGTTCCCTAGCTGCCCATGGTTTGACATTTGCAGGTTTGATTTTTAAAACACTACACATGTTCAAGTCCACCCCATTGGGCTTCTGCTAAGAGCCCTGCCACCCTCAGCAATAGGTTCTGCTCTCAGTGCCAAGAAGCACGGTCTGGTCAAGTTAGGCCAAACTCCAAGGAGTTCACAGGCCCCCCAGTTATGGGGGAGGGGGACTGAGTGGCTCATGGCATCCTTGGCCATGTGTCTGTGGGGGCATCTCTGAGTGGCTTGCAGTGCCCCCTGCCACCTGAAGGAGGTCTAATCTAGTTGGGCCAGTGACCTCATTCACTAGAGCAAGTCCCGTATTTTGCATTAAAAAATGGTATTGGATTGAAAGTATGCACCAAAGAGGGACCAATCAACCGCATGGGAAACAGAGGAACTTTTAAAATATTAGCTTTTATTATTATTATTTATCTGACTAGTATGCGGTTGTCACCGCTGCCTTCTACTTTGGAATCAGGACTGCTCAGTTTGCAATCACACCTGTGTCAGAGGCCTTATACAGCAACTGGAGAGTCTCCTTTAGCTCAAGTGGTAGGGGGCTATGCATTTAGAGCAAGCGGACCTGATTGCTGTCCCCATTGTTGCCATGAAATCCCAAGTAGTCATGGGCTTCAACACAGGGAAAGCCAGGTAGTTCTAGGGAGCCACAGGTGTCTGTTACAGTCAAAAATCTGGGGTTATGCAGTGTGAGGTCCCTGCTGCATGCATATGTATCCTACCTAGACCAAAACTCTGTGAAGCTGAACTTAGGGTTGAGAACATGGATCAGCAATTAAAGGGAAAACACAAGAATGTTGTCGTTAATAAAATCAAGAAACTTTTTAGAAAAGAAGTCCAGGAAATTTGCAGGAAATTTCAAAAGCTCCAAAACACTTGGAAGTCTGGAAATGCCCAGTTAAGATACCAACATAACCTTAACTCTGTACCTCAGTGAGGCTAACCTCTCTTCTTCCCATCTTTGTCCCTTTCATTCCTAGGGCCCGGAAAGGTTTTCTGCCCCAGGCGCTTCCATTGTGCAATGAGTTATTTTGGATCACGAGGGCGCTCAGGGCACATATACACAGCAGCTGGAGGTGAAATTCCCAGCTCAGATAGACAGCTACATGCTAGCGTATTAGTAGCAGTGTTGCCATGGCAGCATGGATGGTAGTTCAAGCTAGCTTCCCGAATACATGGCTAGATTGAGGATGGGATCACACTTGAGGGGCTAGCTCAAGCACTGCCTCTGCTGCTGTGGCCACATGTCTATCTCTTAGTGTGTGAGCTTGAGCAGAGCTAGCATGTGTACACCTCCTGGAGCTGGGGATTACACCTCCCAGCATAGCTGTACCTGAACGCTCTGCAGCAGACCTCCTAGCAGTCCCAGGTTTCACAGGACTGTCCCACTGTGACCCTCCAGCTCAGCTGAAGCAGCTCCTGTCCCATAGGTCTAGCTGGGCTTGGCTCCCCGCCTCATTGAGGGGCCAGGACACATACGAACGAGTGGCATGGCGACCCTGCATGCCAGGGAACCCAGGTCACAATGCCCCTCATAGGGAGCTGAACCCAACCAGCCCTGCAGGAGAAGAGCCACCACTGTGGGGTAAGTGGGAGGCAGGCTTGCTTTCAGCCCCCAGGGAGCAGCACCTGTCCCACTTCAGCCCCTGCAAATGTTGGGAGGTATGCCGCAGATCAGGCTGGCTTCCTAGTGCTTGGCTCATGAAACTAATGGGTTAGGCTGCAATTCTTCCATGGAGGTCCCAGAAGTCACAGATTCTGTGACGTTCGAGGACCTCCATGACTTCTGCAGCCGCTGGTGTGACTGACTTCAGGGCAACCCAGGCAGCTGGCTCCAGGGTCTGCTGGAACAGTGGCCGGTGTAGCTGGCTCTGGGGAGTACCTGAGCAGTGGTCTTGGGAGTACCCCGGGGACTGCCCAAGCAGCAGTGGTCCCAGGGTGGCTGGAGCAGTGGCCCCAGGGATGCCCGGAGGCCATCCAGAGAGCGGTCTCTGGGAGCAGCTGCTGGGGGGCTGTCAATCCCAGCACTGGAGCAGGCCCCCCACATCAGGGGTCCCCTGGAACATCAGGGGCCTCCTGGAGCAGCAGGGCCCCAGAAGTAGAGATTTAGTCATGGGTATTTTGGGTAAGTCATGGACAGATCATGGGCTGTGAATTTTTATTTATTGCCCGTGACTTTTACCAAAAATACTCATGACTCAATTATAGAATATCAGGGTTGGAAGGGACCTCAGGAGATCATGTAGTCCAACCCCCCTGCTCAAAGCAGGGCAAATCCCCAGATAGTTTGTTTTTTTTTAACCCCAGTTCCCTAAATGGTCCCCTTAAGATTTGAACTCACAACCCCTGGGTTTAGCAGGCCAATGCTCAAACCACTGAGCTATCCCTCCCCCCTTAGCCTTACTGATGGGACCCATGCAGGAACCTGTCCAGCGGCAGCTATGGAGGGGCTGTGGAAGTCAAAGCACTCTCCTTTGTCCAATGGGCAGCAAAACCTTATAGAGCTTCTTTTGTGTTGCAGAGCAGCCGCCTGAAGGGGTGGGGTTGGAGAGTAATGGCCAGGTCATCTTCCAGGCCCATGTGATCCTAGGGGAGGAGCCAGGGCCTAAGGGGTTTCCCGGGTATAAACCCCAGGAAGTGAGGCAGGAACAGGGAACAGAGTGCTTGTTAGTGAGACTCCAGGATGGTCCACAAGAGACACCGGCCTGAGAGAGCTGCCTTTTGGTGTCAGAGCCATGATGCCTTAGCTAAGGTTTCTGGGAAGAGCAAGTTGCCTGTGTGCCATTTGCTACCACCTCTGACGCAGGCCATGAGTACGTTCTGTGAATAACCAACTTGCATGGGAAGTCCCTGAGTGTGCACCATCGATTGCTGCTCCAGATGGACCTGCCAGGCCCTAAAGCCTGGTGCCACATGGCAAAGGCTAGCAATATCTTCCCATTAACATCTGTCATGAGTATTAGTATACTTTGCTGTGAAAATTGTTCTTTGTGGTACTTTCCCCTGTTGTACATTGTATCATTAACTCAAGTGCCCTGCATGTTTTGCCTCTGTCCATCTGTCCCTGGGGGTCTGTGTCTCTCTGTCTGTGTGTCTCTGGGTCTGTCCATGTATGCCCACATGTGTCGGATACCTGTCCCTGTGGGCCCACGTGTGTCTGTGTGGTTTTGTTTCTGAAAGGAATGACTTTTTGAAGGAGATTAAGATCATGTCACGGCTCAAGGACCCCAATATCATCCGGCTGCTGGCAGTGTGCATCACTGACGATCCTCTCTGCATGATTACTGAGTACATGGAGAACGGCGACCTCAATCAGTTCCTATCCCGCCACGAGCCCCAGCTCCCCCCTGCCAGCAATGGACCCATTGTCAGGTAGCCCTTCCGCTCCTGTATGGGGCTCCTCAGCTATACAGGACTCTACCACTCTCACAGCATGGTGGGGCAGAAGGGCAAGACCATGTGGGACTTTGTGGGGGATGCAGAAAGGGGAGGATATGACTGGGTAGGGGCAGGGAGAGCAGATGTGATGGGTAGAGGAGAGCAGGTGGGGGAGGGGTCATGAGAGCAGGTGTGGCTGGGTGGAAGTGGGGTTGTGAGAACTGGTGCACCTGGGTGAGGAGTAATGGTGTTGGTGTTGGGGCAGAGTAGGTGTGGCTGGGTGAGGGGAAAGGGAGGACAGGTGTGGCTGAGCGGGGTGAAGAGAGCAAATGTGACCAGATGGGGGCAGTGAGAGGAGGTTAGGGAGAGGGGTGTCTGGGTGGAGGCAGGGGCTGGGTGGGGCTGGGGCAGAGTGGGGGGTGGCTGGGTGGGGGTAGGGAGAGCGAGTGTGACCAGGTGGAGGTGGTGAAAGCACAAGCAGGAGGAAATGCCTATTTCATTGTCGTTTCTTGGGCTTCTCCTGGTGACTCCAGCATTTTGTGCTGTTGCCCTGTTTTGGGGATGTGCTAAACCTTTGGGTAGCTGGGGCTTGGACAAGCAGGAGCTGCTGCCCAGTAGGAATTTGGTCAGGCCACTCTGCCATTCATGCCATGCTCATTTCTTACTGCCCTGCCAGTGACACACTGGCCCTTCCAGTGCAGTGGGGCTGGAAGTGCCCTGACTGGCCCTTCCAGTGCAGTGTCTAGCCAGGGCCTGCTCTCCATGATACATCCAGCAATTACCATGGGAGCTTCTGCTGTAGGCTGTTGGTGTCCAGGTTGTTGCCCCAGGGTTTGCATCGTACAAGGGCAGGCTGCTGTGAGTTGCCGAGGATGAGGTCCAGCTGCTCCTGTTTAGGTGACATCACACCCAGGTGGCTCAAGGCCTGCTCAGCAGCCTCACCTCTCCTTTGGCCTTCCCTGTCTCTACAGCTACACTGACCTGAGGTTCATGGCCACTCAGATTGCCTCTGGCATGAAGTACCTGTCCTCTCTGAATTTTGTGCATCGGGACCTGGCCACACGCAACTGCTTGGTGGGTAAGAACTATACCATCAAGATAGCAGACTTCGGCATGAGCAGGAACCTGTACAGTGGAGACTATTACCGAATCCAGGGGCGGGCCGTGCTCCCTATTCGCTGGATGTCCTGGGAGAGTATTTTATTGGTAAGTGGAGACTTTGCAACTGCCAGGGGAACCAGTGAGAGAGATTGTGGGGACCTGGCCCCTTTCCGTAGCACTGGGTGATCATGGGGAATGGGTTTCAGTGCCCCCTGCCTGCCACCATCTCCTGATTGATCAAGGGGCAGGATGGAATCGGGGTCTCCGTGTTTACATGCGTTGTCCAGGGCATTCACTCAGTTGCTGCTGTAATCTAGTGACATCTGAGCAGTCCCAGCATGGGGAGGCATTGCAGTGTGGGGCAGAAAAGGGGAAGATGGAGCTGTGGTTGGGCCTACCCCATGAGCGTAGTTTTCCTTTACAGAAGGACTGGAGCATGTCTGGGTCCCTGTGTGAGAGATGTGCAGTATCTTTTCTTGGTGTGTTGCTTAGATCTGAATGAGAGTTGTGCTGCTTTTCTGTAGATTTGTCAATAAGTGGGTGCAGCTAAAGGCTTGGCTTGATAATTACAGCAGTTAGATGGTACTTTACCTGTTTGGGCTGCCATGCGAGGACTGCAGCTGGTTGCCTCCTGCGGGGCATTTTGCCTGTAGCAAGACTATCCCTGAGACAGGACCTTGCCAAGTGAGCTCATTATTTGAAGTCACCTCCCACTTAATCCCAGCCCTCCAGCTCCATGGCTCTGTGACAGCTACCTGGGAAGGGTGGAGACTGTTCTCCTCTCTAGTCACCCAGAAGCAATGGAAGATAATAGGCATCTACACCAGCCATAGCCTGTTGGAGGTATGAGAGTGCTGACGGAAGGGGATCTGGGGTGCACTGCACTCTGTCCATTCTCACTGGCCTCATGGCCCTTTGAAGATTATCCCAAATTGGTGCATGTTAGAACAGCTCTTAGTGAGGGGCTAAAGTCCCATTTGCCTTCCACACACAGTTGTGCTGCACTGAGTGTGTGTCCAATGCTGCTGAGATTTTAGCCTGTGGATGGCAGGTTCACTGGGTGACAGCAGTCTGCATTTGCATGGCTTTGTCTCTATACTGCCGCCTCATGAGAGAAAGGGACTGTCTCATGGAGGGAGAGGGGGTGTCACATAGAAATGGACATCTTTATACTGGCACTGAATGAGGAGGAAAAGGAGAATGCCCTGGGTCAATTGGCTGCACTTTGATAGCATTATGCTGAGAGGGACCAGTGACTGCTTTGATTACAAACCCCTCTGAGCCGGGGCATTACTGCAGTTACCAGAAGTGTCAGGATGAGCTAATCAGAAGCCCCACTCCCCAGGACAACAGGGGGTTGTGAGCCCTCCCAGGAATAGAATGGACTGGTGGGTAGAGGCTTTTGCAAAGTATTGTTTTGGGTGTGGGAGGGAAGGCAGAACACACAGAAACTGAGAACAAATAAGGACAAAGAGAGGCAGGCAGAGGCAAAAAACAAAAAATCCAAGCAATAGCTGGTGAGCCCAATGTGACCTGCAAAAAGCTAGTGAGGGAGCTTTTGGGTTTGCTCTCTAAAGAGGCTTGGAGCTGTAAGCTGGGAAACTGCTCCTCTTATTCTTGACGTCTTCTGTGCTCAGAGAAGCAGGATTTTGTGCATTCCTTGTAAATAAACAAAAGTGCATCATAGAAAATTCCAGACTCCATGAATTCCTACTTCTCCAGGGCCCTGAACTCTGACTAGCCACAGAGGGTGAAACAGAGGGACATCACTGCCACCCACACCACAACACATGACAGGCCCCAGGCATGCATAACAAAGCTCCAGCCACCAGGCCACTTGCTCAGGGTAGAACTATCTGGTCAGTTTTGTGACTCTGTTTTGGGAGATGGATGTTATCATGGGTTGGATCAAGGGATTAGAATTGTTACTTAAATTTTAAATAAAGTGTCAGTTCTGACTCACGGTCTCAGAGTGGAGGCAGCAGCAGCTTAATAATTGATATTAAAACAGGACAAAACTAAATAGGTGAGTCCAGGTGGACATGTGTTCTGAACAAGAGAACAGCAATGGGAACTAGGGTGCTGCAGTCCAGTCCAGAGAGAGCAGACTGACCCCATCAGACAGTGACAGCAGCAATGGTATTTATTGCAAAACCACAGTCTGAAAACTGGGCAGCCACCACACTCTCGTGTCAGACAACCAGACCTGAAGCTTTTGCTGCCCATGCCCGAGTGATCCAAATCTCCCCTCAGCTTGTGTGATAAATGAAGTGGGGTGAGAGGAGCGGGGGAGCTCCCTTTGATGGACACCCAGCCAGCCAGTTAGCTGTAAAATCCCTCTTGTAGCTGTTCTCTGCTTGCTTTACCTGTAAAGGGTTAACAAGCCCACAGGTAAAAGAAAAGGAGTGGGCATCTGACCAAAAGAGCCAATGGGAAGGCTAGAACTTTTAAATTTGGGAAAGAAATTTTCTCTTTGTCTATTGTTCTCTGGGCTGCAGGGACACAGAGCAGCAATGCTATAAGCAGAAATGCTGTGTAAGGTTTGAACCAGGTATGAAAAAGTATCTTCCATACCTAGAAGAAATAATTTGGATAGGGAATGTTTAATTAGACGCTATCAGGTTTATTTCTTATTTTGGCTTGTGGATCTCCTCCGTGCTAACCCCAGATAAAGGTTACAAGCAAACAAAAGTATCTGGGGTTAGCACGGAGGAGATCCTTTTGTTTGCTTGTAACCTTTATCTGGGGTTAGCACGGAGGAGATCCACAAGCCAAAATAAGGAATAAACCTGATAGCGTCTAATTAAATCTTTTGGTCAGATGCCCACTCCTTTTCTTTTACCTGTGGGCTTGTTAACCCTTTACAGGTAAAGCAAGCAAGCAGAGAACAGCTACAAGAGGGATTTTACAGCTAACAGGCTGGCTGGGTGTCCATCAAAGGGAGCTCCTCCACCCCCGCACACACTTCATTTATCACAGCCTGACAGGCAGATCCTGGCATTTCTCATTCAATGCTTGTGTTGATCTATGTGATGGGTATACAAATCCCACACTGGCATGGAAGGGGTTAAAAGACAGTGCTGGGCCCAGCTAGCCCCACCCCGCCAACTCAAGACAGCCCAGCTGGGGAAGAGTACTGGAGACACCTCCCTGAAATACTATGACTGTGTGCTGAGCCCAGCTGGGGCTGACAGTTCTGCTTCCTTTTTTCTTTTTCCTTACCCAGGATCAGAAGCAAAGGGAGCAGTGGCAAGAAGTGTCCCCAGGGAGGGTAACTTGCCCGCCCCCCTGGGGTCAATGCAGATGACACTCTTAGGGTCCAGGGTCAGAGACCAGTGGAGTGGCAGGTCTGAGCTCCCCTACCGCTACCCAATGACTGAGTGGATACTAACCACTAGGCCACCCAGCCCACCAAGGACCCTACTGCTAACTATTAAGACCTATGCATAAGGCTCCCATTGCCTACACAAATACAATTCAAGAGACTGTAGCAGACCTACCTCATAGTTTCTGCGCACTCCCCGTTGTAAAAGTTAATAAAAGCCTGGCCAAACATGTGTCCTGAAGCTTACCAGACCCTGGCTCTGATGAGTTGCTGGTGGGAGTGGGTTCACAAGGCATGAGCCCTCCCCTAGCAATCAGGGCCAGCTCCAGGGTTTTGGCAGCCCCAAGCAGCCAAAACAAAACAAAAAAAGCTGCGATTGCGATCTAAAAAAAGCCACGATCGCGATCTGTGGCGGCAATTCGGCGGGAGGTCCTTCACTCCCTGGCGGAGTGAGGGACCATCTGCCGAATTGCTGCCGAATACCTGGAACTGCCGCCCCTCTCTGGAGCGGCCACCCCAAACACCTGCTTGAGGAGCTGGTGCCTGGAGCCAGCCCTACTAGCAACTTAATGTCGCCAGCCCTGGAGAGATGAAACCTCTGGACCAGGAGAGAGATGCCCAACAGTGGTTTTGTTCATGTGACATGGAGCAAAACAAGGTGTGATTTCTAATGCTCAGGGTGATCGACCACCGGAGCAGCTCACTTGGGGCTGTGGTAAATGGGTCTCATTCCGAAAGATCTGCTGTAGCTCAGTCACAGGCTATTGAACTCCAGGCAGGGATCTCTCACCTGTGAAGCTCAGATGAGCTGGGTCATGATGGGCCCTCCTGGCCTAAAGATCTGTGAAAAGAGGGAGAAGGAGGGAAGAGCTGAGGGTTGGAGAAAAACGTAATTCTGTTGGACGGGTGCTCTAAGAGCTATGTACCCCAATTCCATTCAGCTCTCTCTCCCTCTGCAAATAGGAGTTCCACATGCAGATTGTGATGCTGGCAAACCAGGTGTCAGCTCAGGTCAGAACCCCAAGCCAGTTCACTTGTGTGGTAGTAGATCAAAGTGTTAAATGTGTCCTCAGATTTTAAACTTCATGAAAACTAGTGGAATGTTACATGTATCATTTTCACATATCTGTTCCTGTTATAATGTAAAAGCAAACATTTACATGGTGTATATCCTGAGACTAAATAATCCACCCAAGAAATCTTGTGAAATGCTAATGAAGGACTTAAGGACTTTAACCGAAAATGCTAATTTCAAAGCAAATTATGCATGATGGTCAGAGGTCAAAAGGCTAAGTGCTTTCTTCACTCATCCTCAAGTTCACATGGGTAGAGAGGCCCCAGCTGGAGTATTGTGTCCAGTTCTGGTTACCACATTTCAGGAAAGATGTGGACAAACTGGAGAGAGTTCAGAGAAGAGCAACAAAAATGATTAAAGGTCTAGAAAATATGACTAATTAGTGAAGATTTAAAAAATTGGGTTTGTTTAGTCTGGAAAAGAGAAGACTGAAAGGGGACATGATAACCTTTTACGTACTTGAAAATTGTTATTACAAGGAGGAGGGAGAAAAACTGTCTTTCTTAACCTCTGAGAATAGGACAAGAAGCAATGGGCTTAAATTGGAGCAAGGGAGGTTTAGGTTGGATATTAGGAAAAACTTCCTAACTGTCAGGGTGGTTAAGCACTGGAATAAATTGCCTATGGACGTTGTGGAGTCTCCATCATTGGAGATTTTTAAGAGCAGGTTAGACAAACACCAGTCAAGAATGGTCTAGATAATACTTAGTCATGCCATGAGTGCAGAGGACTGGACTAGATGACCTCTCGAGGTCCCTTCCAGTCCTATGATTTTATGATCTTGCTTTCTGGTGTGAAGAAATTATAAATATGGATTCGAAGAAAGATCCTTGAAACAATAGTAAAGAATAAAATTGTCAGACACAGAAGAACATAAATTGTTGGTCAAAAGTCAACATGGTTTCTGTAAAGGGAAATCATGTCTTCCTAATCTATTAAAGTTCTTTGAAGGGGTCAACAAACATGTGGACAAGGGGGATCCAGTGGACATAGTGTACTTAGATTTCCAGAAAGCCTTTGACGAGGTCTCTCACCAAAGGCTGTTACGTAAATTAAGTTGTCATGGGATAAGAGGGAAGATCATTTCATGGATTGAGAACTGGTTAAAAGACAGGGAACAAAGGGTAGGAATAAATGGTAAATTTTCAGAATGGAGAGGGGTAACTAGTGGTGTTCCCCAAGGGTCAGTCCTAGGACCAATCATATTCAACTTATTCATAAATGATCTGGAGAAAGGGGTAAGGTGGCAAAGTTTGCAGATGATACTAAACTGATCAAGATAGTTAAGACCAAAGCAGACTGTGAAGAACTTCAAAAGGATCTCACAAAACTAAGTGATTGGGCAGCAAAATGGCAAATGAAATTTAATGTAGATAAATGTAAAGTAATCCACATTGGAAAAAATAACCCCAACTATACATACAATATGATGGGGGTTAATTTAGCTATAGCTAATCAGGAAAGAGATCTTGGAGTCATCGTGGATAATTCTCTAAAACTTCCATGCAGTGTGCAACGGCAGTCAAAAAAGCAAACAGGAGGATAGGAATCATTCAAAAACGGATAGAGAATAAGACAGAGAATATCTTATTGCCCTTATATAAATCCATGGTACTCCCACATCTTGAATACTGCATACAGATGTGGTCTCCTCATCTCAAAAAAGATATATTGGCATTAGAAAAGGTTCAGAGAAGGGCAACTAAAATGATTAGGGGTTTGGAATGGGTCCCATATGAGGAGAGATTAAAGAGGCTGGGACTTTTCAACTTGGAAAAGAGGAGACTAAGGGTAGGGTGACCAGATCACTGACATGAAATATCGGGACGTGGCGGGGGAGAACGGAACAAAAAAAAAAAACAACAAAAAAAAAAGTGTGGGGGGGAAGAAAAAGCCGTTTTGCAGGTGCCGGGGGAATTAGCAGGCCCCAGGCACATGTGGGGCGTCCCACCGCCCCGTGGGGAAGGAGCTGCTGGAGCGCAGCCGAGTGGGAGAGGCGCGGGGCTCCGGACCCCAGCAGCGGCAGGGGAGAGCGGCTCAGGGCCGCACAAAGTTTATTGGCTGGGGGGGGGGGACCTCGGACGGCTCCTTGCCCTGCCCTGTAGGGGGGTAGCGTCCTCACCCCGCGCCAGCATGTTCCGCCAGCCGCCGCAGGCCAGGTAAGGATCTGAGTCCCCTCTCCCCGCTCGTCCTGGCTCCTCAGCTGAGCGGCATTCCTACTCCCTCCCAGGCTTGCAGCTGTAATGCCGGCGCAAGCCTGGAGGGGAGGGGGTGATGGCTGGCTTCCAGTTCCTGGAACTGGAAGCACCAGGCGGGCAGGCAAGGGGGCTGCTCCCAGGAGGGAGACGGGGAGGCTCAGCTGAGGAGCCAGGACAGGGTGGGAGGGGAGGACTCGGCTCCTTACCACCCCCCTACAGGGGCGAGGACTGGCCGGGGTCCACCCCGAGCCGATAAACTTTACATGGCCACTTGAGCGGCCCCGAGCCACTCTTCCCCGCCGCTGCTGGGGTCCGGAGCCCTGGAGCCCCCCATCTCCCTCCTGGGGGAGCAGCCCCCTTGCCCGCCCAGTGCCCATACTCACCAGCTCCAGGAACTGGAAGCCAACCACTACCCCCTCCTTCCCAGCTTGCCGCCATTACAGTGGCAAGCCTGGGAGGGAGGAGGAATGTCACGTGATTGGGGAAGAGGCGGGGCCAGGGTGGGGATTTGGGGAGGGAGCAAATGGGGGAAGAAGGGGACGGAGTCGGGGTGGGGGTAGAGCGAGAGCCCTTACAGGAGGGCAAAATTGCCTGTTTGTCCAGTGTCCCGACTGCACATCAGTCGGGACGTGGGACAAACAAGCAAATATCGGGAAAGTCCTGATAAAATCGGGATGTCTGGTCACCCTAAGTAAGGGGGATATGATAAAGGTATATAAAATCATGAACAGTGTGGAGAAAGTGAATAAGGAAAAGTTATGTACTTGTTCCCCTAATATAAGAACTAGGGGCCACCAAATGAAATGAATGGGCAGCAGGTTTAAAACAAATAAAAGGAAGTTTTTCTTCACACAGCGCACAGTCAACCTGTGGAACTCCTTGCCTGAGGAGGTTGTGAAGGCTAGGACTATAACAGGGTTTAAAAGAGAACTAGATAAATTCACGGAGGTTAAGTCCATTAATGGCTATTAGCCAGGATGGGTAAGGAATGGTGTCCCTAGCCTCTGTTTGTCAGAGGGTGGAGATGGATAGCAGGAGAGAGATCACTTGATCATTACCTGTTAGGTTCACTCCCTCTGGAACACCTGGCATTGGCCACTGTCAGTAGACAGGATCCTGGGTTGGATGGACCTTTGGTTTGACCCAATATGGCCATTCTTATGTTGTTCTGAGAGATTTTTGGGAAACTGGCAGATTACTACATCTCTGCTACCATTTGGGGGCAGACCTGGGCAGGAAGAGGTGGGGCAGGAGTGGGGCCTTGCGGGGAAGGGGTGGAGAGGGGGAAGGGCCTGGGGTAGAGCCAGGGGGTCGAGCATTCCCCAGCACTTTGGAAAGTCGGTGCCTGTGGCTACACCAGACAGCATGGCACAGATCATGAATAAATCTGAATGTGAACAAGATCAGGAAACATGTCTTGGTGCCTCCAGTGGTTTCTGTTGTTGCCAGCTGAATGCTCTCTTTGAGATGAGGGAAGAGGAATTGGCTATGGGGGAGCAGGGGAAAGTGTGTGTGTTTGTGTGCATGCACACACATCTGTAATCCTGAGCTTCCTATCTCTGCTTTCACCCATAGGGAAAATTCACTACAGCCAGTGATGTCTGGGCTTTTGGGGTGACACTATGGGAGACCTTCACTTTTTGCCGAGAGCAACCGTATTCCCAGCTGTCAGATGAACAGGTCATTGAGAATACCGGAGAATTCTTCAGGGATCAGGGGCGGCAGGTAGGAAATGTGGTGGGGAAATGCATCCAGGGAAGGGATAGAAAATAATTAATTCAGGGTCGGGTGGGGAGGAACTCATTCAACATAACCAGCCCACAAAAAGCTTGGTTAAGGATAAGTTAAGCTTGAAAGTGCAATTTCTATTAAAACCTTCAAAGGAAGAGCTCCATAAACTTTCAGTTTCCAATGTAAACCGAAATACAATGTTAGAGAGGCTGAAAATTCAGCGTTAAGGTCGGTCTCACTTTAAAGAGGAAAAAGGAGAGTACTGAAATGCCCAGTGCAGGTTCCTCCAGAGCCCTCTCTGTGCCTAGGTTCTTTGAGAATGTCCAGAAAATTAGAGGAAGTGGGACCCTTTCAGCTAAGGTGACCAAATAACAAGGGTGAAAAATTGGGATTGGGGGGGGCGGGGGGAGGTAATAGGATCATAAAGAAGACAAAGCCCCTAATATTGGGACAGTCCTGGTAAAATCTGGACATCTGGTCACCCTACTTCCAGCACACACAGGGTTACGTTGTCAGTAACTTTCAAAATCAAGAGCACGATTTCCAAGACAACCTTGGCAGCTCCCCCCATCAGATCCCTTAGACTGAGCTACACCTGTGTTGGCAATAGAAACTCCCCTGGCTCCTGACTTCTTGAAGCCATCGCAGTCCACACTGCCAAGTGCCTTCCTTCTGGGAGCAGTTATATTTCATTGCTCCCCCAGGCACACTAGTTTTTCAAAGATTCCAAGGCTAGAATGGACCATTCTGATCATCTAGTCTGATCTCCTGTGTAGCACAGGCCACAGAACTTCCCCACAATAATTTCTGGAGCAGATCTCTTAGAAAAAACATCCCATCTTGATTTTAAAATGGTCAGTGATGGAGAATCCACCACAGCCCTTGGTAAATTGTTCCATTGGTTAATCACCCTCATTGTCAAAAATATATGCCCCTTGTTTCTGGTCTACAGTAGCAAAGTATCACTTAATCAGGTATATGGTACCCAAATTCTGTATCCTGCATTCTGGCTCACTGCTAATGTGCTCTGTCTGCATTCTGTGTGCTTCATTCCCACCCAACATGCACAGCAATGGCTTGGAGATGGAAACACCCATTGGCATGACATACATTGCTGAGTATTTTCAGCATGATTCACACCCATCAGAGTCAAAGTTTCAGCCTCTCTGCAATTTCAGGCAAACATCTTTTTGGTGAAACTTTGTTGCTAAAGTTGTTTGAAATTTTTTGGCTAATAGGTTTCCTTTGGAAAATGCAGTATAATTAAAATAAGAACTTTTCACAGGAATGTGTTCATTTTGATGAAATTTTCACTGGAAAAATCTCTGAGTGAATCATTTCAGCTTTCTCATTTAATTTCAATAATGTCAAAATGTTTTGTTTCAACTTTACTGTTTTGACTTTTATAATATATTAAAACATATATAAAATATAATATATTTAATATTTTATATTGTTTTGACATTCAATAAGGTAAAATTATTTCATTTTAATAAAAACATTTTGATGTTTTGGAATTTCCATTTGGTGGAAAATTTAGACTTTCATTCCGATTTGGAAAGAAAACAAATATTGAAATGTTGAAATTTCCTGCAGAATAAAAATTCTGTTTTCTGACCAGCAGTCTTTGTTGCTGCAGCTGCATACATCTTATGATGATTTCAGGCATCTGGGTTAAGGTTTGGTGAAGTTAGCATGTGTGGTGGGGTTGTGTGTGTGTGTGTGTGTGTGTGTGTGTGTGTGTGTGTATCCAAATCAGGATTATAATGGAATGGGAGGTTCCGACTTTATTCCCGAGTCCACAAAGTTCCTTTCATTGTATTTTTTTAAAATTCCAGTGCAAACTTTTTCATTCAGTGTAACCTTCCCCTGCAGCACTGTGGGAGCCCAGACCCAGGCTGAGCTAGAGCATGAGCCAAAGAGTAAATAGGCTGGGAGCAAAAGACTTCATCAGCATTGTACCCTAGCTGCTTTTGGTGGCTCGTGCTTTCTGTGTTTGAGACATTTTGCTGGATTGGGTCTGAACCCTCTGCACTGCACAGGATTGAGCCCTAGCACGATCCTGACTACTCCCAGTGTTCAGAGGACAGTAGTAATTAGCTGGGTAATGGGATACAATCAAACCTCTGCATTCAGTGTCCCATTTCTCTAGCCCAATACATTATGCAGTTCACAATAAGTCTGGGACCTTTGGCTTTCTTTTACTACAATGGGCACTGGCCCCTCCATAATGAGAAATCAAGTTCCCTGGCGTGAGTTTGCTCTTCTTCCAGGCTGTCTAAGTATGCCATTAACTCTCTGCTTTTGTAATGTCTGTTTTGTTTTGAAGACATACCTTCCCCAACCTGCTCTCTGCCCTGATCCTGTCTACAAGCTAATGCTCAGCTGCTGGAGACGAGACACGAAAGATCGCCCCTCCTTCCAGGAAATTCACCGCCTCCTCCAACCATCAGCCAGCGAAGAGTGACACTTTGCTTCCCTCACACGTCCTGCTCCTCCTCCCACCCCAGAAGACCCACCTGTAAAAACTGAAGCCACTTCACCTGGACTCACAACAAAACCTGGGCAGTGGGGCTTCTTCTACTGCACATTAAAAAACCACCATAAGCGGAGAAAAAAGTGAGAAGGAACCAAGCCTAAATCAGACCAAATCCATAGCTCATATGATAAGCTAACTCTGGAATGACAAAGGATGAACAAGGGTTATTGATAGATGTGGCATGTTCCTGTTTATCAGTGGATTCAGTCAAAGAGGATTCTGTTTTCCCATTTTGGAAGGGGAAAAGTAAGGTCCATGTTCTCCATGAGGAGGCTCCTCATGCAGGGAGCATGTGCTGGAAATGCATCTGTGGATGGGAGCACACACCAGGAAAGTGCCTGGTAAAGGGAGGGTATTTGGGGGAGGTGCCTAGTGCAGGGAATGCAGGTGAGGAACACAGTGATGCAGGAGTTGCCACTAAAGCAGAGTGGGTTGTGCAATTACAAAGTGAAAACTGAACCGGTCTGGACACTTTTAGGCTTCAGACAGGCTCAACGGATTTAGCATTTGCCTGGTTTGGATTCCTCCCATCCTTGTTTGGTTACAGCCCGTTAGACAGGGGAAAGCCCAAACACATTGTGTAGTACAATGTGCCAGCTGCTGGGCTGGAATGTGCATTCTGCTGTAGGTGAACATTCCCACTGCAATGGGGGCATTGCTTTCTGAGGAGCATATGGTTTACTGCATCTGCTGCAGGACTAATGAGGAATGACAAGCCATCCATCTAGAGGACAGCAGAGGTGCCCTCTTCTGACCCAGGCACGGCCTCTTGAGAGGACCTCATGTCCCTGAGAAATGCATTCTGCATCTGCTGTTCATGCTATCAGGGTAGGGAAATCCTACCGCTACCAGATTTGTGGGGTAGGTGCTAGCTCTGCATTTCCTGAGAATCAGGGTGAGAGACGTTTTAGAACAAACATTTCATTTCAAAGGTTAAATGGCCATAATCGCCCAGTTCCCTACCCATGTATGCCCCCCCCCTTGAGGTTTAATAAGTAAAGGAACAGGATGTTGCACTGCTCTGGACATCCGCCAGCACCGAGGGCTGCCACTAGCACCCACCACTGCCTGCAGTAACCTTGAGTACCATGATAATATTGTTTGTGAATACAATGCCTGGAGTTACCACTAATAATAGCTCCTCTCCTACCCACCCCATCTTGACACAGAAGCTCCCTTGGCATGGCATGTTCTATTCTAGGGCTTTGTCTGACTCCCAGCTGTGGTCTGGAAGGATTTCGAGCCGAAAGTACTTGGGACCAATCTAGCCATGGTTGGAGCTTCTATGAGAATGAATGTGCTCCCCTGGCATCCCCCAGATTTGGTTGCTGCATGAATGATTTGGGTCGCGTCCCTACTGGCGCTGTTTGCTCTGTCAGTTTCCAGTCAATGTACACAAAGGTGCTTGCTGATGCAATGGGTGTGAAAGTGAAACCCTTAGAGTATGGAATACACCTCTGTTTCCTACAAGGATGCCTGTTATTTGCATACACACCAGCCCTTGAAATTCAACAGAGAACACAGTTGGTCTGATACGCTCATACTGAGATGCCCAAACCTGTAGCACTGTTTCCAGTATACTATAACCTAGCATGGATAGGGCATGCGTATATGGGTGCTGTGCCTATGCTAAGTGACCATTGCAGGGACATGGGCTGTGTGAAATAGTTGTCTGCCTCACTTGTCCTGACAGCAGCTGGTATGTCAACATAGCTCTATTTGCATCAGAACCATCTTGGCTATCACCACCCAGAAAGATTTGCAATTGCAGTTGTACCAATTGCCAAGGTGTCTAGAATGACTCTCAAATATGGGTGCTAACCTCCGGGCAGTCTGTTAAGAAACAAGGCAGGAACTCCAAACTCCTTGTATGTTCTGTACTTAGATTTCATCAACCAAGTAACAAGGGTGAACTCCTAAACCATTGTAACAGCCTTAACTTGGAGTCATAGACAGTCCCCTCAGGCGCTCAGGGCTGTCTTGTCACCCAGGCAAGCCTGCCTCTGTGATAGATGATCCCTTACACCAAAAATCACAGCAATATTCAGGTTACTCCCAGTCCCAAAGTACCAGTCACTTACCCCAGGTCAAGTGCACCCTAGATTTCTCACTAATGATAATGTTTGTAGCCAGTCCTGTAATAAACTATCTAAAGGTTTATTAAAAGAAATAAGAGTTATTTACAAGGTTAAAGCAGGTGCCAAAAGATTATGATAGCTGCTATAATATGCAAGCTTTATATGTTCTTTAGGGCTAACCCAACTGGGGGTCTTTGCTTATGTTTAGGAATCTTTGCCCCTCAGAGTCCATCCAAACAGCATTTTTATTCCTTTTGCCTCTGAGTTCAAACTGATGGGACAAACATTTGTGCACGTCACCTCTTCATGGGTGTGAGGGAGCAATCAACAAGTCCACTGATGTACCACTGTGGCTTGTCTTGTGGCTGTAGATCTTTTGTTGGGCAGGAGATGACACCTCTTGTGGTACACTAGTATTTCACACTTTGGTAATGCTTCTCTCCTGCTGGTGGTGGGGGTATCCCAGTTTCATAGCAAACACTTTCATAGTTACAGAATAAATACTTAAATATTACATGGGATACAGATATTATAAGTGAGATAAGACATGCAGCATCCTACAAGCATTTCATAAAGTATAAACTAAACACATTCTTATAACTCTAATATCTGTTTTAACCGCACTAACAGACAGGTGAGCCAGACTGGTTTCCAACTCTGTATTTGTCAGTGTTCAGTGAGGCCTGGGCCCTCGCCATGAGCTGGCACCTGGTCTGCCAGTGTTACACTCTTACTTTCTAGGACTCCTCTGGGGGCTCACAATGTTGCTGGGAGTGTGGGTAATTTCCTTGGGTGAAATTATGCATTATGGAGTGGAGTTGGGAGGATGGGTTGAACGTGGGCACATTCAGTGCTTGTGCATTCCTAACTACACAGGGACCCAAATACTGCAGACTGCACTGGTGCAGCCAACGCTAAGCTAACAGCTTCATGCCAGACACTGCGAACAGCTAGTAGAATCACCATTTGGGATAGCTGTTGTTTGCAGTCCTAAGCTGTTGCAAGCTTAATGCATTCCAAGCAACAGTTAGTGGTGACATATTCTCAGCTAGTGTAGACTGGCCTTTGTGCGTGATGATGTGAGGAGACAGTTTCTGAGTCTATACATAAAGAGCAATCAGCACTATATTCTGTTTATTTTTCCCATTCAAATAGCAAGTACCATCAAAGAAATGATAGGAAAATAATTAAAATTGCGTGAAGAGCAGAATTTGTCATTCCTGTATTCCCTGCAATTCAAAAAAACAGAAAAGTTCCTTGGCATTTTTCTTTCCTATTAAAATGAAATCTGTCATTCAGCCTAAGCTGCGATCCCAGCCCCATGGCCATAAAATCAGTCTCTGTGCACAAAGCACTTCCAGTCTTGGGCAAGTTAAGGCAAATGGCAAATCTTTAGTCATGCTAAAAGCTGTTTAATCTCTCCCATGAAATGGTTTTCTTTAAATAAATTAAAGGACCTTTCTGGAATCTCTGATCAGCATGGGAATGAGACTAGGCTCAGGAATGACAAAGAGCAAGACTTAAGGGATTTCTTTCAAAGGCTAATTTGACTTGCTGGGTCCTGAGTTCTGGCAGGGTTTCCCTGCAAGGGTTGGTCCCCATAAACTTCTAACAGAGTATTTTCTTGCATTGCTTAGGTCAGGGGTCGGCAACCTATGGCACGCGTGCCAAAGACGGCATGCGAGCCAATTTTTAATGGCACGCTGCTGCCTGCCGGGACTCCAGCATACCATTAAAAATCCTGCCCAGCCTGGCCTACTTTCCTCTGCCCTCCACTCCCCCCCATGGGGCCAGGGAGCAGAAGCATAGGCATGTGCACGGGGTGGGCAAATAGCCCCATTCTCCCGGTGTGGCAAGCCGCAGGGTCCGCGCTTCTGGGCCGGAGCGCCCGGCTGAGTGCAAGCCGCCAGACCCTCTTCCGCCCTCCCCTGGAGCCCTGCCGCCACGCACGCAGCGCTCTGGGGGTCGGGGCTGTGAGCTCCCGCGGGGCAGTTTTTGGCTCCGCGGGGAGGCAGACACGCTCCCTGCTCAACTGGAGCTATGCTGCCGCATGTGCAGCGCTCTGAGGGGCAGGGCTGCGCGCTCCCGCGGGGCTGCATATCTGGCTCTGCTTGGAGCCTCATGGTAAGGGGGCCGGGGGTATTGGATAAGGGGTGGGGGAAGTCTGGGGACAGACGGCAGGGTGGATTGGATGGGAGTGAGATCCCGGGTGGGGTGGTTGGAGGCGGGGGGGTCGCTGGAGGGGCCAGTCAGGGAGGGGGTTTGGATGGGGCATGGGAGTCCCGGGGTCTGTCAGGGGGCAGGGGGTGGATAGGGGTCAGGGCAGGGAGCAAGGAGGATCCTGGGGGGGAAGTTAGGGGGAGGGCTCTGGAGGGGGTGGTCAGGGGACAAGGAGCGGGGGGGGGATTGTATGGGTCGGGAGTTCTGGGGGTCCTGTCAGGGGGCGGGGAGCAGTTGGATAGGCATGGGAGTCCCGGGGGTCTGCCTGGGGGCGGGGGTGTGGATAAGGGGCGGGGCAGTCAGGGGACAGGTAGGGTCCTAGAGGGGCAGTCAGGGGACAAGGAGCAGGGAGGCTTAGATAGGGGGTGGGGTCCTGGGGGGCAGTTAGGGTCAGGAGTCCCAGGAGGGGGTAGTCAGGGGACAAGGACCGGGAGGGTTGGAGGTTCTGAGGGGGGCAGTCACCCAGCCCTGAGCCCTGACCTCCCCCCCACACACACACACACCCAGCCCTTTGCCCTGAGCCCCGCACACCCCCAGGCCCCTGCCCTGAGCCCTGTACCTCCCTCATACACACCCAGCCCTCTCCTTGACTCCTTCACCCCCCCCCCACGACCCCAACCCTGACTCTGGCACCCCCACACATACCCAGTTCCCCCTCTGCCCTGACACCTGCACCCCCTCACATGCCCCCAGCCCTCTGCCCTGACTCTTGCACACCCCCCCACATCCCCAGACCCCCCACCCCCATGCACCCCCACCCTCACCCTGAGCACCAAACGGGAGCTCCTGCAGCCCCCCTCACATTCCTACCTGCACCCCTCACATCAAATGGGAGCTGCACAGGTAAGTGCCCCACACCCAAACCTCCTGCCCCAACCCTGAGCCCCCTCCCTCATTCTAGCTCCTGGCCAGACCCTTCACCCCCAGCCCTGTGCTCAGTGCACTTCCATCCTCAGCTCAGTGCAGAGAGAGGAAGAGAATGGGCCAGAACCAGGGAGAAAGTAGGTACCCACTGTATGTGGGCAGGGCCAGGACCCCAGACTGGCAGTGGGCTGAGCGGATCCAGCAGCCGGGATCCTGGCTGGCAGGAGCCAGCGGATGGAACCTCTGAGCGGCAGTGGGCTGAGTCTGGGCTCCGAGCCACACACAGCCTGCTGCCGGTCTGGGGTTCTGGCTGCTGGACCCTTGCCAGCCGGGGTCCCAGCCGCAGGCCCCGCTCAGCCCGCTGCCGGCCTAGGTGAACGTTCTAGAACCCCAGACCAGCAGCAGGCTGAGCGGGCCAGCGGCGTAAGATCAACATTTTAATTTAATTTTAAATGAAACATCTTAAACATTTTGAAAACCTTGTTTATTTTACAATACAACACTAGTTTATTTAATAATATATAGACTTATAGCGAGAGACCTTCTAAAAAACATTAAAATGTATTACCGGCACGCGAAACCTTAAATCTGAGTGAATAAATGAAGACTCAGCACACCACTTCTGAAAGGTTGCCGACCCCTGGCTTAGGTGTTTGCAGTTTTTCATCAAAAACCTCCCTCATTTTGGTGACAGACACTCCCAGAGTGTCCTAGCCCACTTCTATACTGTAGGAACTGTCATCTAACATGATTTGATTGATCAGGTAACATAGGCAGGGCCCTTCCTAGGTTAGGGAATGGAGGTGTTACCCTGAAAATTGGATTTGGGCACCCCTAGAATAACCTATCACCCCCTTACTCTATGCCTCCCAAGGTATGGGTTTCCAGGGCCGTTAAGGAAAACACTAAAGGACACGGCTATAACCTTCCGATAAAATGATTGACAAAGGCAATATTATTTTTCCAAAATGAAGTATCTTTTATCAATATAACTAATAATCCCTGCTACAGGGTATTCTAAGAATAAAAATTCCTTATTGCAAGTTAAAGGGAATCTAAACTGCAGTAGTAAACAGTCTAAATGATGCACTTTGCCACAGATGGCCAGTCTGTGACAGATCGTTGACAGCAGTTCTTAATTTACACTTTACATTTTACATAGGTAAATTACAATTAAAACACATACAGACATCTTAAGCATACACATACTAATACTAAACTACACTTATGCTCTACTATAATTAAAACTAACAGGCCTACACTAGTGATTTCACTGCATTGTCTGCTGCTGCTGGGTCAGTTCTGGTTACCTGCCAGTTTAGAATGTTCCTTTGAAATTCTCGCTCTCCTTCTTTCTATCTAGCAGTCCTTCCAGCAGCTCTTCTCACTGGCTCCTGACTGCCTGATGATCGTCTCCCTTTTATACTGTCCTATCCAAACTTTCTTTTCTACTGTCTATTTTTAAACTCTACTGAGCATGCTCACCATCAAACATTCCCTAATCCTTAGCTACCAGGAGAAGCAGCCCCAAGCTAGCCCAGGCTAGCACTGCTTGACTGTTCCTTACCCTGATATTGCACATGCTCACTTGCATTATTTTTACCTTAGAGCCACAATCACTTCATCCAACCTTACTGCCCAGGTTCCAGATCTAGCCTACTTTGTGGCCGTACCTCATTTTACGCTCAAGTCTGGTCATGTGACTTACAATGTCCAATGGTAAGTGACCTGCAGCTTACAGTTGGTGAAGTGACTCCTGCTTATTCCAGAGGGAAGCCAGAGACACAGAATGGGGGGTAGGAATACAGAATGGAATCTCAGGGAATTTTTTGGTATCAGAAAATACAGGAAGATTCCCCCCATCCCTACTGGCACACCAATCTGTGTTAGAGCCCCATTTACATGGTGCTGAGGCCTGAATTGTAAACTCCGCTTTATACTAGTATCGCTGGGCCTCAGCTCTGAGTAATGCAGGGACTAGGAAAGATTTGCAAACACTGCTTTTAAGTGTGACTGCTCTCCCGTCACTGAGCCAATTCCTCCAGCAGCTTCTGCATGACAAATCAAACCCAGTGATCTAGTGAGATGCTCTCACAGCAGGGACAAGAGGCCGTGAGTTCTCTTCCTGCATGTGACTCCTGGGAATGGAGTGAAGGGAATCTGAGCAAAGGACAGCATCTGAGCCAAGTGCAAGGAGGACAAGGACCGGTGGAGGTGAATGTAGTAAGTGCTGGAACCAGTCAGCCATGGAGAATCATCCCATGACAGGGTTGGGGAGGCCAATAGCGGGAGTTGAAGGCAATAGACATGTGCAAAAAGGTCCTATAGTGAGAGCGGCTGGACAGATTAGAAGGAGGGAAAGGGAAAGAGGAGGATTGGCATGATGGAGGGAGGATGGTGCAGACAAGATGGTGGAGGATCAGTGGCAGGAAGAAGGCAGGGCAGATGAAGGAGGGATGGTCCAATGTTTAGGGCACTAGCCTGGGACTCAGGAGACTAGAGCACAACAGGATCCATCTAGTCCAGGATCCTGTCTCCCGGCAGGGCCAGTACTAGCTGCTTCAGAGGAAGGTGCAAAGACATGGAGTGGGACATGCCGCTTTTACCAAGGTGCTCTGGCCCCATGTACAACAAATTTATGGTTTGGCACAATCCTTTTCAAGAACCAAGGGATTGTGGGACTGGCAGTCGGGGAGAGGGGGAGGAGCACGGGCACATGGGAATTGTAGTGGGGCTGCAGTGTATGCTGGGAAAGGGAAATAAAAGAGTTCTGTATTGCCCGGAGTGTGTGTGTGGATGGCTTGTGTTGTGCTGGGGTTTGGAGTAGATGCTCATAGTGGTCCCTTCTGGCCTTACTACCTCTGAGATCAGACTTGTGTGGGGCTTGCCACAGAGAGAAAGAAAGAGACACAGAGAACACAGAAATGGCTGGTGGGTCTCTGGGACACAGTGGAGGCCATGGCTAAAGGTTGTTGGAGAGGGAGGAACCCCAGGACAAGGGAGTTCATTTACCTGGGAGTTTGTTCAGAGAGCTTTTCAGAGGGTGAAGAAAGTGATGCTGAACATTGGCACAGGGCTTGAAGGAAGCCTAGGGTGAGCATCTGCTTCCTGTAAGGCTGTTGTGGAGGGCTTTGTGGGTCAGGGTGGGAGAAAGTCTCCCCTTACTTCCCTGTATTAAGAATAGGAGATAGCTGAGACCTGAGAGCTGTTGGCCCCATGCAGTGCAGTTGGCTTACTGGAGCTCTTGGTGTTTGGACTCTCACTGAACTTGTTTGCTCTAGAAGGGCTGGAGTTTTCCTAACTTAGAGGCAGAGCCAAGTTAAACTATTCAACCAGGTGAGAGAGAAGTCAAGGCAGAGTTGGAAGGGGAAACTGAGGCAACTGCTGTATCACCAAGTGTGATTAAAGGAAGGTGGTATTGGTGCCTATAGGGGAAGTTTCTTCCTAGTGCTCCCACTTAGTGGTTGGCTTATATTCTGAAACAGGAGGGGTTTTACCCTTTATCAATTTTAAACCTGTATAATGTAATTTTAGATGTTCTCAAGATTTATGTAAATATCCAGCCCTTTTATATTCCTTGTAAGTTTTTGGTCTCTTATGGCAATGAGGTCTGCAATTTAAATGGGGAACTAGAAATGCCTGTAAAAAGCAACAGAGGGTCCTGTGGCACCTTTGAGACTACAGGTTTTTGTATATTGCCATTCCTGATGTCAGAACACTTCAACCTCCCTGGCCACACAATAGCAGATGTAAAGGTAGCCATCTTACAGCAAAAAAACTTCAGGACCAGACTCCAAAGAGAAACTGCTGAGCTCCAGTTCATTTGCAAATTTGACACCATCAGATCAGGATTAAACAAAGACTGTGAATGGCTATCCAACTACAGAAGCAGTTTCTCCTCCCTTGGTGTTCACACCTCAACTGCTAGCAGAGCACCTCACCCTCCCTGATTGAACTAACCTCGTTATCTCCATACTGATTTATACCTGCCTCTGGAGATTTCCATTACTTGCATCTGAAGAAGTGAGGTTCTTACCCACGAAAGCTTATGCTCCCAATACTTCTGTTAGTCTCAAAGGTGCCACAGGACCCTCTGTTGCTTTTTACAGATTCAGACTAACACGGCTACCCCTCTGATACTAGAAATGCCTGGTCTACCTTCTTTATACCATTCATCGTTTTGTATGCCTTGATCATGCCACCTCATATCTGTGTCCATGCTACGTCTTTTCATTTTAGTGGACGGTTTCTCAGTCCCCACAGTATTTCTGCTAAATAGTGTGGCAGAGTTGAGCCCAGATTTTCAGGCAGGAGTGCTCTGGGTTGTGCCTAGGGACCAGCTCAGCATTCACTGACTCCAGCCACCTTTGCACCAAGCTCCTGAGCTGCACTGTGAACCCATCAGGCCCAGCCCAGAATCTGTGCATCTGTCTGTGAGCTCTCTGGGGGAGGGACCGTGTCCCATATTTGATTTGCACATTTAGTGCTATAAAAATAATCCTGAGAAATGCAACCCACCCCCACTGATGCTGATTTTCTACAGCACAGTCACCTGGTGCTGGATCTAGAGTTAGAGCAATTCTGGACATGGACTGGGGAAATTTGCAGTGAAACCAGTGGAGACTCCTTTAATCTTCCACTCCTCCCTGGTTTAACAACATACGGTTAAATGGCTACAAGTCTGTGTGTAGACGAAGCCTAGAAGAAATATGTAAGGAGGGTGACTTGGGAGTACTTGCATTTTCCACCAAGTGGCAATAACGTCCCACAAAGGAATTTGCTGATGAGGATGCTCCAGCTGCCTGCAGGGCACCCTTCTACGTCTATTTGAGTCCATATGGCTGAAATCTGGTTTGCTCACATGCCTCTGTGCACAGGGTGTGTAAGCCGTTTCCACTCTGGTTTGGTAGGATTGAACATCCACTTAGCATTCACTGGGCAGGCATGTCATGACCACACAGGACAGTGGTTGTCCCCAGGGCAGTCAGGCCCAGCTCAGATGAGCTTGAAGGCAACGATAGCAGACTTAACCTGTTTGTGTGACTTTTGTTTCTTCACACAAACTTGCACCGAAATAGCCTGTCAGTTCTTCTTCGAGAGATGTCCCTGTGGGTGCTCCACTCCAGGTGTTGGTGCGTCCCTGCGCCTTTGCTCGGAGATTTTTGCAGTAGTACTCATAGCGGCCACGCATGCTCAGAAGCTGCCCCCCGCTGTGAGTCTAGGTTGATAGTACGCATGCATGGCCGGTCTCCTCAGTTCCTTCTCTACCGTCCCCGGCCTGAGACGGAGCTCAGCAGACTCGTTAGGAAATCCCTCACTCTTGCTACAATTACCCTTTTAGTAACTAGTTTGTTGTCAGTTTCTTTGTTAGTGTAGTTAATTACCTCGTTTATCTGTTACAAAAAAAAAAAAAAAAAAATTTCTGTCAGCCGCGGCCGCTTTGGCCATGCCGGGCTCCACAGGCTTCAAGCGCTGTGCTACATGCAAAGAAGCTATCCCACTATCAGATGGCCACTCAAAGTGTATAAAATGTTTGGGGGAAGCTCACATTCCCCAAAAATGTGCCCATTGCTGTAAACTCAGTTCCAGGGCACGGAAGGACAGGGAGCTTAGACTTAAACTGCTCCTCCTCCAAAAGTCTATCGGGTCAGTTTAAGACCCAGGCGCTGAAGCCGGCTCCGCTGCCCGCCACAGCCCTCCCGCCTCAAAAAAACTGAAAAAATCTACAAAGAAGAGGCAGCCTTCTTCACCAAGCAAGGTTATGAGGCACAAAGTTTCTCCAGGCAGATCAACGGTCTCCCTGCCTGTGTTTCCCCGCCTCAGCAACTTCGATGAGCCGGGCTCTTCAGGAACCGCGCAAAAGCCGCCTGAGGCTGCGGCGGCGGCGCGAGGCTCCGGTGCCGAGGCATCAGGCTTCCAGTTGCCTGCCTCTATTATGGCACCGTTCGGCACCGCGACGGACGCGGTGCCGACATTTTACAACATGCCTGATCCCCTGCAGGCTGATATTGCCCGCCCGGCACCGACCGCGGCACCGACCCCCGTGGTGCAGTCTGACAGGGAGGTCACAGGCACAACCCCTGCTCAGAGGAATGCTCCCGCACGGCAGCCTCCCCTGCTCAGCTTTCACCTCACGCAGGAGCCTCACTACTTCAATTTACTCAAACAACAGATCTCCTGGTATCACCTATCCTGCAGTCTCCCCTGATGAATGCATATTTTTCTCCAATGCCTGACTCAGGATCTGAGCAGCCTTCCTCCAGTGAGGAGGAAACAGATCCACAGGGAGTTTTTTCTCCATATCAAGACTCCCAACCCCAGACCCCAGGCAATAGAGGTCATAAGAAAACTACCTCATCCTACTCTCAGGATCCTGCCTCCTGGGGGGTGAACCCCTGGATGGCACCACCTATGCCCTACCCACCACCATGGCAATACTGGACACCATGGGCATCGTACCCTCGGGAATACGTGCGCTATGGCAATTCGACCAGGCGCAACACCGATCCAGCGCCGCCCCCTGACGAATATGCCAGTGACACGAGACACCTGGCAGCACAGTCACACTTCCAGGATAAACCTAGCCCTGCTCCTATTCCAGCAGAGCCGGAGCTAACACCTGAAGAAGCATTACTTCCCCTTCCTCCGACACCGTCGGATGACTATGCAAAATTCCAGGACCTCTTTAAAAGAGTTGCCAGCGACTTGAGAATTAATTTGGAGGTAGTCACTGAACAGCAACATGAGCTAACGGACATCCTACAGCCCCCTTCTTCCTCCAGGGTGGCATTACCAATTAACGCAGCCCATTTAGAACCCGCTAAGTCCATCTGGCAGACTCCAGCTACAAGCCTACCTACCTGTAAACAAGCAGACAGGAAGTACTTTATTTCTCCAAAGGGCTCTGAATTCCTTTTTACCCACCCGGCACCAAACTCATTGGTAGTAGACGCTGCGAACCAGAGGGCTAAACAACAGTATTCTCGTTCCGCCCCAGCCAACAAGGACAGCAAACGATCGGATCTCTTTGGTCGTAAAGTATACGCATCCTCGACCCTACAATTTCGTATAGCTAATTATACTGCAGTCCTTGCAAAATACGACCACAAAAACTATAATAAATTCATGGATTTTATTGATGACATTCCAGAACAGAAAAAACAACAGTTCAGAGCTATGGTTTCCGAGGGACAAAGCATATCACGCACCGCTCTCCAAGCGGACCTCGATGTAGCCAACACTGCAGCAAGATCGACCACTACAGCAGTAGTCATGCGACGGGGCTCATGGCTCTCCTCCTCTTTTTTTCCTCGAGAAGTTCAGAGCACCATTGAAGATCTTCCCTTTGACGGTGACAAACTTTTTGCTTCTACCACGAATGACGTGCTTCATTCAATGAAGGACTCAAGGGCAACCCTCCGGTCTCTAGGTCTCCAGACACCTACGACCAGAAGACGGCAATATAGATACCAACCGTACCACCGGCCACGCTATCCCGCATTTACACAACATTCCCATAGACCGCAGGAACAACAACAACAACAACAACAACGTCAAAGACCAAGATTCCAGCGACGTCGTCCAAACTCTGCAGGGGCACCTCAACCCCCGCCACCTAATAGGCAGATTTGAAGCCTTGGTCGAGGGTTTAGAAAGCAACGCCCCCACTTCAGCCGACACACCTATCTTTGGACACCGCCTACGACCATTCTCCCATCAATGGAAGAACATTACCTCCGACAAGTGGGTCTTAGAGGTAGTTACAAATGGATACGCCATCCCCTTCCTCTCCTTGCCTCCCACCCACCCACCCTCCCCGTCCCTCTTCAGGGACCCTTCTCACGAGCAGCTACTCCTCCAAGAAGTGCAACATCTCCTTCATCTGGGAGCAGTAGAAATCGTGCCAGAACGACACAAAGGGAAGGGTTTTTACTCCCATTATTTCTTAACAGAAAAGAAAAATGGGGGATGGCGACCAATCCTCGACCTCAGGCGGCTCAACAAATTTGTCAAAAAGCAAAAGTTCAAGATGGTTACCCTCACCACCATAATCCCAGCGCTGGAGCAGGGCGACTGGTTTTCTGCCCTCGACCTGCAAGATGCCTATTTCCATGTCACTATACATCCGGCCCACAGACGCTTCCTTCGATTTACCCTCGGTTCGACACATTTTCAATACAGGGTACTCCCCTTCGGACTGTCCACAGCCCCCCGTGTCTTTTCCAAGCTCCTAGCTGTAGTCACTGCTTACCTCAGGAAACAAGGGGTCATAGTATTCCCTTACCTCGACGATTGCCTCCTCAAAGCTTTAACATTCGACGAGGCTCTCCGGTTCACGCGGCTCACCGTCGATTGTTTCCTATCTCTCGGCCTACAAATAAACAAAAACAAATCCACATTACGCCCCACCCAGCACCTGCAGTTCATAGGAGCAGACCTCGACTCCCGGACGGGGTTGGCATCTCTCCCACCCGATCGCTTCAACTCCATAAGCCAACTGGCCACAATCATTCGCAACAGTCCCCAGGTGACTGCCCGAGACTGCCTACAACTACTAGGTCACATGGCCTCGTGCACTTTTGTCGTCCAGAATGCACGCCTCTACATGAGGTGCTTCCAAGCGTGGCTGGCCACGGTTTACAGACCGAATATGCACTCTTTAAACAAGACTCTCTCCCTACCTGTCCGAGTCAAAGATTCTCTACACTGGTGGACCATTGACTCCAACCTCTGCTCTGGAGTCCCGTTTCTTCAGCAGGCTCCATCACTCATCCTGACCACCGATGCATCTCTGACAGGCTGGGGTGCACACATGTCTCATCACACAGTACAGGGGCTATGGTCGTCAACCGAGACCTCCCTGCACATAAATGTCCTAGAACTTCGAGCTATTCGCAATGCATGCCGTCACTTCCTGCCACTACTCAAGCATCATCACGTACGCATAATGACAGACAACATTGCATGCATGTTTACATAAAACAGGCAGGGAGGAGCTCGATCCCATTCGCTGTGCACAGAGGCTATGAAACTCTGGAATTGGTGCATTGCGAACAACATCCGGGTATCAGCTGCCTATCTTCCCGGGGTAATGAACACCACAGTGGACGAACTGAGCAGACGCTTCCCATGGGACCACGAGTGGGAGATAGACGAGAAAACCATTCACAACGTATTCAGCACTTGGGGTTACCCAACAATAGATCTTTTTGCAACTACAAAAAACAAGAAATGTCCCAATTTCTGCTCCAGAGCAGGACTGGGCAAACATTCCCTGGGGGACGCATTCATGATCTCATGGCACCGAAACCTACTGTATGCATTTCCCCCGATACCAGTTCTCAACAGGGTCCTGATAAAAATACGAACGGACCGAGCCAAGGTGATCCTCATTGCCCCGTCGTGGCCCAGACAACCGTGGTTTCCGTTCCTCACCAGAATGTCGATTCAACCACCAATCTCCTTGCCTCTCATTCCAAACCTCCTCTCTCAACAACACGGCCGCTTTCTCCATCCCAACCTGTCCATGCTTCACCTCAAAGCCTGGTTCCTACATGGTTTTCCCAAAGCGAATTAGATTGCTCTGAACAAGTTCAAAAGGTGCTCCTACATAGCAGAACACAATCTACTCGCACGACCTATCTTCAAAAGTGGAAACGATTCACACATTGGTGTTCCTCTAAACACCTTTGTCCCACGTCGGTACCTCTTTTGCTCATACTTGACTATCTATTGGGCCTTAAGCAATCAGGCCTTTCTTTCAGCTCCATCAGGGTCCATTTAGCTGCTATTACAACTTTCTACGACAGAATTGATGACACGTCTGTCTTTGCTCATTCTATCACGAAGCGTTTCCTCAAGGGACTACAAACCTTATACCCAGACATTAAACTACCTACCACCCCTTGGGACCTTCATCTAGTACTGTCTTGCCTAACTCAACAACCATTTGAACCCCTAGCCACGTGCTCCCTTTTACACCTCTCGATGAAAACAGCATTTCTAGTGGCAATTACCTCTGAGAATTACCTCTGGGCAGGAGAAATAGCAGATCTTATGGCACACCCACCATATACGATATTTTTTAAAGACAAGGTTACCCTCAGATTACACCCCAAATTTCTTCCAAAGGTGCACTCGTCATTCCACATTAATGAACCAATACACCTGCCGACTTTTTTTCCGAAACCACATGCGAACTCGTTCGAAACCTCAATGCATACACTAGATGTACGCAGAGCCTTGTCCTTCTATTTAGATAGAACCAAACCTTTTAGAACTTCCTCCAGACTGTTTGTCTCCATTGCGGAGCGATCCAAAGGTACGCCTATTTCTACCCAGAGACTTTCGAACTGGATTTCCCAGTGCATCCGGTTGTGCTATCAGATGAAGAAGGTTACACCTCCAGACGGCATCAGAACACACTCCACTAGATCTCTGGCTGCCTCTGTAGCATTCTTACGCAAAGTTCCCCTGGCTGATATTTGTAAAGCAGCCACCTGGTCCTCCGAGCACACATTTGTTAAACACTATGCCCTTACTCAAGGCCCTCTATCTGACATACGTTTGGGCAGGGCTGTACTATCAACGGCATTCCTATCAGATCCGAAGTCCCTACCTCCTTAAGATACACGGCTTTTAAGTCACCTGGAGTGGAGCACCCACAGGGACATCTCTCGAAGAAGAAGAGGAGGTTACTCACCCTGTGCAGTAACTGACGTTCTTCGAGAGGAGTGTCCCTGTGGGTGCTCCACTACCCACCCTCCTCCCCTCTACTTTGGAGTTGGGGGGGCCTTCGTTGTAGAGAAGGAACTGAGGAGACCGGCCACGCATGCGTACTATCAACCTAGACTCACAGCGGGGGGCAGCTTCTGAGCATGCGTGGCCGCTATGAGTACTCCTGCAAAAATCTCCGAGCAAAGGCACAGGGACGCACCAACACCTGGAGTGGAGCACCCACAGGGACACTCATCTCGAAGAACGTCAGTTACTGCACAGGGTGAGTAACCTCCTCTTTCAGTTCACACCTTTCTGATCAGCAAATTCTAACAAGATACTTTTCTTTTGAAATATGAATGTTCACACAGTGACCTGCCACAAAATAACAGAATATGTAAATTAAAAGCCATTGAATTATTTTGGTGCAAATTTGTGGCGAGATCAGTCTTGGCTGTGATAGAGAAGAGGGAGCCAGTGGAGGGTGCAGAGAAGGAATTGATAGCAGATTGGTGGGGCAGTAGGTGTGAGATGGGTTGGTGTGGGGTCAGAGGAGGAGGTTTTAATAGGCAACAGGTTTAAAACAAACAAAAGGAAGTATTTTTTCCCCACACAACACAGTCAACATGTGGAACTCCTTCCAGAGGATGTTGTGAAGGTCAAGACTATAACAGGGTTCAGAAAAGAACTAGATAAGTTCATGAAGGATCAATGGCTCATCAGTCAATCATCAATGGTGTCAAGGCTGATTCCCCACTCTGGCACTTCGAGTGCAGAAAGTGGGGGCCCGCAAGTATTCTAAAAATTAATACTGGCCACTCCAGGCTTGTATTAAACTCCCAAGGTTACAGCTTCTCTCTGACCTTGGATGGGTAGATGCTGCCACCACCCAAATGCGCAAAAAAAAAACCAAAACCCTTTGGAGAACCCAGAAAGGTGCACTTGGGAATTCCTTCCTGTGGGGTACCCTCAAGCCCTTTCACCCTCCCCCTCCGGGGAAGAGCTGAGAAAGAAAAACAAAGGAAATCAGCTAATGAAACAACATGTGCACAAACCTCTTAGGGACACAAAAATCCAATCCTGTTCTTAAAAAAAGGTAAACTTTATTAAAAACAAAAAGCAAGAAAATACATCTGGAACTTAGGCTTTTTGCTCGATCAAAAATAAAAAATTACAAAAATTAAGCATCAAGATAGCTCTCTTGAGGTTCAGCTTAAAGGTTACAAGCAAAATAAAAGCACCTGGGGTTAGCACAGAGGAGTCCACAAGCCAATAAGAAATAAAAGAAATAACCCTAATCGCGTCTTCCTAGTCCTTCCCTGACTTACTTACATATCTGGGGTTTCAGATAAGCAATCTCTAGGTATGATCTGATGGTTTTTCATACCTGGCTTAAAGCATCCTACATAGTTCAGCCCTGTTCCTGCTCTGCGTCTCCTCTCTCCGGAGAGCAACAACAGACAGACAAAGGGAAATTTCCCCCCCAGTTTTAAAAAGATCTAGCCCTCCCATTGGCTCTTTTGGTCAGGTGCCCATCCCCTTCTTTTTACCTATGGGCTTTTTTAACCTTTTACAGGTAAAGCAAGTAGAAAACAGTTACCAAGAGGGATTTTATAGCTAACTGGCTGTCTGGGTGTCCATCAAATTTATTCTTCATTTATCACAAATGGCTATTAGCCAGGATGGCCAGGGATGATGTCCATACCCTCTGTTTGCCTGAAGCTGGGAATGGGCATGGATCACTTGATGATTACCTGTTCTGTTCATTCCCTCTGGGGCACCTGGCATTGGCCACTGTTGGAAGACAGGATACTGGGATAGATGGACCTTTGGTCTGACCCAGTATGGCCGTTCTTATGTTCTTATGTTAGAGTATGCAGAATGGGCTGGACAGAAAAAAAAAGCTTGGTTCTGTAAGCCATGTACCCAAGGCTCTGGAATCCACTCAGTGTCTGTTCCTCGCCCCAACACATGCACAGCTGTGAAACAAACCCAAACGCAAGACAAATGTCATGTCAGGAACTCTTAACACATCTGATGGCTCCCTTTTTTACAACTATCTGCATCACAGACTGATGAGGTTACAGATAGGGCCCACAATGGAACTATGGTTCCAAATCTGCTGTGGAATTCAAACTCTGCAGCCTGGAACCATTTCTGAGCAGAGCATTGCATTTGGTTTCAGCAAGTTAGATATCTTTAGTTTTACAGGCACTTTAAAAGAATCAACCGAAGAGGGGGAACAAAATCACATATTGGAGTTTGCTTTCAGAAAGCCAAGCAGGGCTTTTTTTGTTCCAGTTTTGGAAAAAGGAGCTCATCTGCAGTGCTGTATTCAAGAACAAAGCTTGGCAACAGAACTGAAAAATTCTGACCAGCAGAGTACTGTGTCCAGTTTTGGTCACCAATGTATAGAAAAGATGTAGAGAAACTGGAAAGGAACCAGAGGTGAGCGACAAAGATGATCTAAGGGATGGAATGCAAAGGCTGAGCTGAGGTTGATGGAACTGGCTATGTTTAGTTTGGAAAAGAGGAGATTAAGGGGGATATGACAGCAGTCCTCAAATACTTAAAAGGCTGCCTTAAAAAAGACAGAAAAGTTGTTCTCTCTTGTCACAGAGGGCAGGACAATAGGCAATGGGTTCAAACTATAGCACAACAGATTTAGATTAAATCCCAGGAAAAATGTCCTAACTGTACGAACAATCGGATGATAGAACAGACTGCCTGTGGAAGCTCCTTCACTGAAGGTTTTCAAAAGGAGTCTGGACAGCCATCAGCCCTGGATGGTTTAGACACAACAAATCCTGCACCTTGGCTAGGGTTAGACTGGATGACCCTTATGGTCCCTTCTATGACCACAGAGGATCCCAAACTATCAGGGGTTGTGACCAAGTGATATAGAATTCAAACCCTTGCAACTGCCTCCAGTACTGGTTTCACTGTCAGAGCCAGGTCTGGTCCCATGCTTAGATGCATAGATTTAGATGTGTACAGTTGTTTCCATTCACACCAATAAGATGTTGGCAAATGAAATAACATCTTTTCCCCCTCTGGTGTTTCTCTCACAGCTCAAACCAACTCTTCTAGAGAATGGATAAAGTTTAAGCAGCTAATTAGGAAACTGTCCAGTTACTTCTGCCCCCAAACTGTCCTCAATCATCTTTAAATTGCTGGAGAATGTCTCGATTCTAAATAAGTATCATAATGAACTTGCTAGCATTTATGTGGCACCACTGCCCTCGGCTGCCTAGAATCAAAACTGATTAACTATGTGTCATATATTTGACACTGCTGAAAGTTAATGGAGACTCTCCAGTAGCTCCAATAACAGGGAATCTGACTTTTCCTCCTCCCCTAGCCACCGTCTGAGTTCTGTTCCCAATCAAGCTGCAGGAGACCATGGTTTGCAACAAGGTGACAACTGTAATGTGCTGAGTAGCCATGAACTTGTTGCAGGATCAACAATACACTGAGCTATTTGCAAGAAATTAATATGAAACCAAGCAGACCCTCTGTGTCAGATTGACCTAGCCCAAGCAATGTTTGGTGCTCCCTTTGCAGCAGCAGTCATGAAGTAGTAAACGTTGGACTCCAATCACCACTTATGGACTAAGATTTTAAAAAATGGCTTGTCACACTTGGGTTTCTAACTCCATACTGGGGCACCTAAAGAAGTGGCTGGATTTCTCCCCCCCACCCTCCCAAAGTGACAAGGACCCAGCACCAATCACTGAAATCAGTGGAACTGCTAGCTGCAGTGTAGCATTTCTCAAAATCAGACCACTTCTTTAGGCACCTAAATATGGATTTAAGATACTAACTTTAGACACCCCCCCCCCATAAAAAGTCTTGGCCATTGAAGTCAATGGCAAAACTCAATGGCAACAGGATTGGGCCCCAGATTGAAAAGTTGTGCTATGCTATCACCAGCAATATTGGTGCATTTTCAAGGACAAACAAAAGGGATTTCTGGATTTGATAGCATAGCTAAATCTTGTATGCAGTGTAGTTGTAGCCGTATCAGTCCCAGGATATTAGAGAGACAAGATGATATTACTTCATCGATCTTGTCTCTCTAATAGCTAAATCTTAATGTTCTGCCTCCCTAAACTCCCTCTTCAGTTTCACTTGGTTATTGTCCTTCACTTTCTGACCTAAACTATTGTGTAGTGTTGATGTGATATTGGCTGCGTTCTGCCCCAGCACTTGCTGCCTTTCCCTGATTCGTGTGTATATACTGTTTGTAAAGACGTTTGTAAAACTCTTTGGGTCCTTTGGGATGAAAGATGCTATAAAAGTGTATGATATAGTAGGTATTATTAATAATTGTTAAGCTTCCTAGCAACCACAGGTGCAAAATTCTCCTTTCGCATAACATGGAGCAAATGTCTATTGCATGCAGCAGGTCCAAATCTGCACTACTGGCACCTTGTGTTGCCATTTACACCAGTGCTAACTGCGTGCATAGAGGGTGTGAAATACAACCACTGGGAGTTGGTGGCATTCTGCACACACGTTGCACACGTAAATACTGACACAAGGTGCACAGTAGTGGGAAATCAGGCCATAGACCTCCCTAGTGCAACTTGGCAATGTGCCCCAAATTTGAATTGAAGCATGGAGAGCTTTATAAAAGAGCTTGCCTTTCAGAGGTGTGGAGCACCTGTAGCTCCCATTGATACCATGCCGAACTACACCTGATCAGCATCTCTGCAAAGCAGGTCCATAAAGGGCAACAGGCCAGATTTCCTCTCCCAACAGTAAGTCATCATCAGTGTAAATTCACTGACTTGAGTGAGGTGATAAGGAGGAGAATATGGCCAGTATCTAACTGATGTGGATGGTTTATTGCTCTGTGTCTGTGTTGTAAATACCAAGCTTATGTATTTAATGAACCTTGATGTCTGTTTCCCTGCCCTCCCCAACTGCAGAAAGTATGTCTCTGAAACAATGTTGTGACCCGTTGCTGGGGCTAATGGGTCCTTGTGCTGTATAGCTCAACCCAGTACAGAGCATGTCAAATAGCGGCTTCCATTCCTAATGCCTAGTGCTAGATCGGTAGCACTTGGGCAGCCCGGCTCTTAAACAGAGCCGAAGAGGAGCAGAGCCTCCAGCCGCGGCGGCTCTGCTCCTCCCCGACTCTTCAGCTCTGTTTAAGAGCCGGGCTGCCCGAGCGCTACCGGCTTCGGGCAGCCCCCGTGCCTCCAGACCCTGCGCCCCCAGCCGGGGACTTCCCCTCCCGGGCTCCGGCGGCGCAGGGTCC